>NW_026909044.1:300000-512000 GCF_033115175.1 Lepus europaeus
CCTGATACACTCAGGCCATAGGAATCCCGTATACAGCGTATGCCTACTCCCAGGCCGCAGAACCCCGGGAAACAGCTTCTCTGTACATTCAACCTACAGAACTCCTGGACACTGCATCTCTCGACACTTAGGTTACAGACCTCACAGAAGTTGCAACTCCTACACTCAGGATACAGACAACGCACATATAGCGAGTGGCTAATTACAGTCTACAGAACTCCAGGAAACAGCTAGCTCCTCTCTACACAAAGGATAGAGAACTCCTGGAAACCGCGCCGCTCTACATCCATTTTACAGAAATCCCGAAAGTTGCGTCTGCTACACACACTCAGCATACAAAAAACCCGCATATAGCGAATACCTACTTCTAAGCTACAGAACTCCAGGAAAGAGCTCCTCTCTACACCAAGGACAGAGAACTCCTGAAAACTGCGTCGATCTACATCCAGGTAACAGAGCTCCCGTAAGCTGTGTCTCCTACACTCAGGCTTCAGAAATCCCATGCACTGCGTATGCCTATTGCCAGGCTACAGACCTCTTGGAAACCACTGCTCTCAGCACTCAGATACAGAACTCCGGTAAACTGCGTCTCTCTACATGCAGGTTACAGAATTCCCCGTAAGCATCGTGTGCTCCACTCAGGCTGCAGGACTCCTGGAAACTGTGTCTCTCGATATCCGTGGTACAGAACACCCGTAAGCTGGCTATCCTACATTCAGGGTACAGTAAACCCGCGTATTGTGTATGCCTAATTCCAGGATACGGAAGTCCCGTAAACTGTTTCTCCCTACACCCAGGATACCTAACTCCGCTAAGCTGTGTCTCTCTACATTCAGGGTGCAGAACTCCTGTAAGCTGCATCTCCTACACACAGGATACAGAAAACCCGCATATTGTGAATGCCTAATTCCAGGCTACAGAACTCTGTAAACAACGTCTCTCTACTCCCAGGATGCAGAACTCCGCTAAACCGCATCTCTCTACATCCAGGTTACAGAACTCCCTTAAGCTGCGTCTGCTACACTCAGGCTACAGGCATCCCAGCTACGGCATATGCCTACTCCCAGGCAACGGAACTCTTTTAAACTGAATCTCTCTCCATATACCCAGGACACAGAACTCCTGGAACACGTGTCTCTCTACGTCCGGTTCACAGAGCTCCCATAAGCTGCCTATCCTACATTCAGGGTACAGTGAACCCGCAATAGCGAATGCCTAATTCCAGCTACAGAACACAAGTAAGCAGCTCCTCTCTACACCCAGGAGAGAGAACGCCTGTAAACTGCGTCTCTCTACATCCAGGCAAAAGAGCTCCCGTAAGCCCCCCTCTCCTTCACTCAGGATACAGAAATCCCATACACAGCGTATGCCTATTGCCAAGCTGCAGCACTCTTGGAAAGTGCTTCTCCCTGCACAAGAGACAGAACTCCGGTAAACTGCATCTCTCTACACCCAGGTTCCTGAACTCCCATAAGCTGCGTCTGCTACACTCAGGCTACGGGAATCCCATATACAGCGTATGCCTACTCCAAGGCTGCCGAACTCTTGTAAACTGCTTCTCTCTACACAAGGATACAGACCTCCGGTAAAATGCTTCTCACTACGTTCAGGTGGCAGAACTACCGTAAGCTGCATCTGCTGCACTCAGGATACAGAAAACCCGCATATGGCGAAAGCCTACTCCCAGGCTTCAGAACTCCCGTAAACAACTTCTCTCTACGCCCAGGATGCACAACTCCAGTAAACTGCATCTCTGTATGTCTAGGTTACAGAACTCCCGTAAGCTGCGTCTGATTCACTCAGGCCATAGGAATCCCGTATACAGCGTATGCCTACTCCCAGGCCGCAGAACTCCGGGAAACAGCTTCTCTGTACATTCAACCTACAGAACTCCTGGACACTGCATCTCTCGACACTTAGGTTACAGACCTCACAGAAGTTGCAACTCCTACACTCAGGATACAGACAACGCACATATAGCGAGTGGCTAATTACAGTCTACAGAACTCCAGGAAACAGCTAGCTCCTCTCTACACAAAGGATAGAGAACTCCTGGAAACTGCGTCGATCTGCATCCAGGTAACAGAGCTCCCGTAAGCTGCGTCTCCTACACTCAGGCTTCAGAAATCCCATGCACTGCGTATGCCTATTGCCAGGCTACAGACCTCTTGGAAACCACTGCTCTCAGCACTCAGATACAGAACTCCGGTAAACTGCGTCTCTCTACATGCAGGTTACAGAATTCCCCGTAAGCATCGTGTGCTCCACTCAGGCTGCAGGACTCCTGGAAACTGTGTCTCTCGATATCCGTGGTACAGAACACCCGTAAGCTGGCTATCCTACACTCAGGGTACAGTAAACCCGCGTATTGTGTATGCCTAATTCCAGGATACAGAAGTCCCGTAAACTGCTTCTCCCAACACTCAGGATACCTAACTCCGCTAAGCTGTGTCTCTCTAAATTCAGGGGGCAGAACTCCTGTAAGCTGCATCTCCTACACACAGGATACAGAAAACCCGCACATTGTGAATGCCTAATTCCAGGCTACAGAACTCCCGTAAACAACGTCTCTCTACTCCCAGGATGCAGAACTCCGGTAAACTGCGTCTCTCTACATGCAGGTTACAGAATTCCCCGTAAGCATCGTGTGCTCCACTCAGGCTGCAGGACTCCTGGAAACTGTGTCTCTCGATATCCGTGGTACAGAACACCCGTAAGCTGGCTATCCTACATTCAGGTACAGTAAACCCGCGTATTGTGTATGCCTAATTCCAGAATACGGAAGTCCCGTAAACTGCTTCTCCCTACACCCAGGATACCTAACTCCGCTAAGCTGTGTCTCTCTACATTCAGGGGGCAGAACTCCTATAAGCTGCATCTCCTACACACAGGATACAGAAAACCCGCATATTGTGAATGCCTAATTCCAGGCTACAGAACTCTGTAAACAACGTCTCTCTACTCCCAGGATGCAGAACTCCGCTAAACCGCGTCTCTCTACATCCAGGTTACAGAACTCCCTTAAGCTGCGTCTGCTACACTCAGGCTACAGGCATCCCAGCTACGGCATATGCTTACTCCCAGGCAACGGAACTCTTTTAAACTGATTCTCTCTCCATACACCCAGGACACAGAACTCCTGGAACACGTGTCTCTCTACGTCCGGTTCACAGAGCTCCCGTAAGCTGCCTATCCTACATTCAGGATACAGTGAACCTGCAATAGCGAATGCCTAATTCCAGGCTACAGAACACAAGTAAACAGCTCCTCTCTACACCCAGGAGAGAGAACGCCTGTAAACTGCGTCTCTCTACATCCAGGTAAAAGAGCTCCCGTAAGCCCCCCTCTCCTTCACTCAGGATACAGAAATCCCATACACAGCGTATGCCTATTGCCAAGCTGCAGCACTCTTGGAAAGTGCTTCTCCCTGCACAAGAGACAGAACTCCGGTAAACTGCATCTCTCTACACCCAGGTTCCTGAACTCCCATAAGCTGCGTCTGCTACACTCAGGCTACGGGAATCCCATATACAGCGTATGCCTACTCCAAGGCTGCCGAACTCTTGTAAACTGCTTCTCTCTACACAAGGATACAGACCTCCGGTAAAATGCTTCTCACTACGTTCAGGTGGCAGAACTACCGTAAGCTGCATCTGCTGCACTCAGGATACAGAAAACCCGCATATGGCGAAAGCCTACTCCCAGGCTTCAGAACTCCCGTAAACAACTTCTCTCTACGCCCAGGATGCACAACTCCAGTAAACTGCATCTCTGTACGTCTAGGTTACAGAACTCCCGTAAGCTGCGCCTGATACACTCAGGCCATAGGAATCCCGTATACAGCGTATGCCTACTCCCAGGCCGCAGAACCCCGGGAAACAGCTTCTCTGTACATTCAACCTACAGAACTCCTGGACACTGCATCTCTCGACACTTAGGTTACAGACCTCACAGAAGTTGCAACTCCTACACTCAGGATACAGACAACGCACATATAGCGAGTGGCTAATTACAGTCTACAGAACTCCAGGAAACAGCTAGCTCCTCTCTACACAAAGGATAGAGAACTCCTAGAAACCGCGCCGCTCTACATCCATTTTACAGAAATCCCGAAAGTTGCGTCTGCTACACACACTCAGCATACAAAAAACCCGCATATAGCGAATACCTACTTCTAAGCTACAGAACTCCAGGAAAGAGCTCCTCTCTACACCAAGGACAGAGAACTCCTGGAAACTGCGTCGATCTACATCCAGGTAACAGAGCTCCCGTAAGCTGTGTCTCCTACACTCAGGCTTCAGAAATCCCATGCACTGCGTATGCCTATTGCCAGGCTACAGACCTCTTGGAAACCACTGCTCTCAGCACTCAGATACAGAACTCCGGTAAACTGCGTCTCTCTACATGCAGGTTACAGAATTCCCCGTAAGCATCGTGTGCTCCACTCAGGCTGCAGGACTCCTGGAAACTGTGTCTCTCGATATCCGTGGTACAGAACACCCGTAAGCTGGCTATCCTACACTCAGGGTACAGTAAACCCGCGTATTGTGTATGCCTAATTCCAGGATACGGAAGTCCCGTAAACTGCTTCTCCCTACACCCAGGATACCTAACTCCGCTAAGCTGTGTCTCTCTACATTCAGGGGGCAGAACTCCTGTAAGCTGCATCTCCTACACACAGGATACAGAAAACCCGCATATTGTGAATGCCTAATTCCAGGCTACAGAACTCTGTAAACAACGTCTCTCTACTCCCAGGATGCAGAACTCCGCTAAACCGCGTCTCTCTACATCCAGGTTACAGAACTCCCTTAAGCTGCGTCTGCTACACTCAGGCTACAGGCATCCCAGCTACGGCATATGCCTACTCCCAGGCAACGGAACTCTTTTAAACTGAATCTCTCTCCATATACCCAGGACACAGAACTCCTGGAACACGTGTCTCTCTACGTCTGGTTCACAGAGCTCCCATAAGCTGCCTATCCTACATTCAGGGTACAGTGAACCCGCAATAGCGAATGCCTAATTCCAGCTACAGAACACAAGTAAACAGCTCCTCTCTACACCCAGGAGAAAGAACGCCTGTAAACTGCGTCTCTCTACATCCAGGTAAAAGAGCTCCCGTAAGCCCCCCTCTCCTTCACTCAGCATACAGAAATCCCATACACAGCGTATGCCTATTGCCAAGCTGCAGCACTCTTGGAAAGTGCTTCTCCCTGCACAAGAGACAGAACTCCGGTAAACTGCATCTCTCTACACCCAGGTTCCTGAACTCCCATAAGCTGCGTCTGCTACACTCAGGCTACGGGAATCCCATATACAGCGTATGCCTACTCCAAGGCTGCCGAACTCTTGTAAACTGCTTCTCTCTACACAAGGATACAGACCTCCGGTAAAATGCTTCTCACTACGTTCAGGTGGCAGAACTACCGTAAGCTGCATCTGCTGCACTCAGGATACAGAAAACCCGCATATGGCGAAAGCCTACTCCCAGGCTTCAGAACTCCCGTAAACAACTTCTCTCTACGCCCAGGATGCACAACTCCAGTAAACTGCATCTCTGTATGTCTAGGTTACAGAACTCCCGTAAGCTGCGTCTGATACACTCAGGCCATAGGAATCCCGTATACAGCGTATGCCTACTCCCAGGCCGCAGAACCCCGGGAAACAGCTTCTCTGTACATTCAACCTACAGAACTCCTGGACACTGCATCTCTCGACACTTAGGTTACAGACCTCACAGAAGTTGCAACTCCTACACTCAGGATACAGACAATGCACATATAGCGAGTGGCTAATTACAGTCTACAGAACTCCAAGAAACAGCTAGCTCCTCTCTACACAAAGGATAGAGAACTCCTGGGAATCGCGCCACTCTACATCCATTTTACAGAAATCCCGAAAGTTGCATCGGCTACACACACTCAGCATACAAAAAACCCGCATATAGCGAATACCTACTTCTAAGCTACAGAACTCCAGGAAAGAGCTCCTCTCTACACCAAGGACAGAGAACTCCTGGAAACTGCGTCGATCTGCATCCAGGTAACAGAGCTCCCGTAAGCTGCGTCTCCTACACTCAGGCTTCAGAAATCCCATGCACTGCGTATGCCTATTGCCAGGCTACAGACCTCTTGGAAACCACTGCTCTCAGCACTCAGATACAGAACTCCGGTAAACTGCGTCTCTCTACATGCAGGTTACAGAATTCCCCGTAAGCATCGTGTGCTCCACTCAGGCTGCAGGACTCCTGGAAACTGTGTCTCTCGATATCCGTGGTACAGAACACCCTTAAGCTGGCTATCCTACACTCAGGGTACAGTAAACCCGCGTATTGTGTATGCCTAATTCCAGGATACGGAAGTCCCGTAAACTGCTTCTCCCAACACTCAGGATACCTAACTCCGCTAGGCTGTGTCTCTCTACATTCAGGGGGCAGAACTCCTGTAAGCTGCATCTCCTACACACAGGATACAGAAAACCCGCATATTGTGAATGCCTAATTCCAGGCTACAGAACTCCCGTAAACAACGTCTCTCTACTCCCAGGATGCAGAACTCCGGTAAACTGCGTCTCTCTACATGCAGGTTACAGAATTCCCCGTAAGCATCGTGTGCTCCACTCAGGCTGCAGGACTCCTGGAAACTGTGTCTCTCGATATCCGTGGTACAGAACACCCGTAAGCTGGCTATCCTACATTCAGGGTACAGTAAACCCGCGTATTGTGTATGCCTAATTCCAGGATACGGAAGTCCCGTAAACTGCTTCTCCCTACACCCAGGATACCTAACTCCGCTAAGCTGTGTCTCTCTACATTCAGGGGGCAGAACTCCTATAAGCTGCATCTCCTACACACAGGATACAGAAAACCCGCATATTGTGAATGCCTAATTCCAGGCTACAGAACTCTGTAAACAACGTCTCTCTACTCCCAGGATGCAGAACTCCGCTAAACCGCGTCTCTCTACATCCAGGTTACAGAACTCCCTTAAGCTGCGTCTGCTACACTCAGGCTACAGGCATCCCAGCTACGGCATATGCCTACTCCCAGGCAACGGAACTCTTTTAAACTGATTCTCTCTCCATACACCCAGGACACAGAACTCCTGGAACACGTGTCTCTCTACGTCCGGTTCACAGAGCTCCCGTAAGCTGCCTATCCTACATTCAGGGTACAATGAACCCGCAATAGCGAATGCCTAATTCCAGGCTACAGAACACAAGTAAACAGCTCCTCTCTACACCCAGGAGAGAGAACGCCTGTAAACTGCGTCTCTCTACATCCAGGTAAAAGAGCTCCCGTAAGCCCCCCTCTCCTTCACTCAGGATACAGAAATCCCATACACAGCGTATGCCTATTGCCAAGCTGCAGCACTCTTGGAAAGTGCTTCTCCCTGCACAAGAGACAGAACTCCGGTAAACTGCATCTCTCTACACCCAGGTTCCTGAACTCCCATAAGCTGCGTCTGCTACACTCAGGCTACGGGAATCCCATATACAGCGTATGCCTACTCCAAGGCTACCAAACTCTTGTAAACTGCTTCTCTCTACACAAGGATGCAGACCTCTGGTAAAATGCTTCTCACTACGTTCAGGTGGCAGAACTACCGTAAGCTGCATCTGCTGCACTCAGGATACAGAAAACCCGCATATGGCGAAAGCCTACTCCCAGGCTTCAGAACTCCCGTAAACAACTTCTCTCTACGCCCAGGATGCACAACTCCAGTAAACTGCATCTCTGTACGTCTAGGTTACAGAACTCCCGTAAGCTGCGCCTGATACACTCAGGCCATAGGAATCCCGTATACAGCGTATGCCTACTCCCAGGCCGCAGAACCCCGGGAAACAGCTTCTCTGTACATTCAACCTACAGAACTCCTGGACACTGCATCTCTCGACACTTAGGTTACAGACCTCACAGAAGTTGCAACTCCTACACTCAGGATACAGACAACGCACATATAGCGAGTGGCTAATTACAGTCTACAGAACTCCAGGAAACAGCTAGCTCCTCTCTACACAAAGGATAGAGAACTCCTGGAAACCGTGCCGCTCTACATCCATTTTACAGAAATCCCGAAAGTTGCGTCTGCTACACACACTCAGCATACAAAAAACCCGCATATAGCGAATACCTACTTCTAAGCTACAGAACTCCAGGAAAGAGCTCCTCTCTACACCAAGGACAGAGAACTCCTGGAAACTGCGTCGATCTACATCCAGGTAACAGAGCTCCCGTAAGCTGTGTCTCCTACACTCAGGCTTCAGAAATCCCATGCACTGCGTATGCCTATTGCCAGGCTACAGACCTCTTGGAAACCACTGCTCTCAGCACTCAGATACAGAACTCCGGTAAACTGCGTCTCTCTACATGCAGGTTACAGAATTCCCCGTAAGCATCGTGTGCTCCACTCAGGCTGCAGGACTCCTGGAAACTGTGTCTCTCGATATCCGTGGTACAGAACACCCGTAAGCTGGCTATCCTACACTCAGGGTACAGTAAACCCGCGTATTGTGTATGCCTAATTCCAGGATACGGAAGTCCCGTAAACTGCTTCTCCCTACACCCAGGATACCTAACTCCGCTAAGCTGTGTCTCTCTACATTCAGGGGGCAGAACTCCTGTAAGCTGCATCTCCTACACACAGGATACAGAAAACCCGCACATTGTGAATGCCTAATTCCAGGCTACAGAACTCTGTAAACAACGTCTCTCTACTCCCAGGATGCAGAACTCCGCTAAACCGCGTCTCTCTACATCCAGGTTACAGAACTCCCTTAAGCTGCGTCTGCTACCCTCAGGCTACAGGCATCCCAGCTACGGCATATGCCTACTCCCAGGCAACGGAACTCTTTTAAACTGAATCTCTCTCCATATACCCAGGACACAGAACTCCTGGAACACGTGTCTCTCTACGTCCGGTTCACAGAGCTCCCATAAGCTGCCTATCCTACATTCAGGGTACAGTGAACCCGCAATAGCGAATGCCTAATTCCAGCTACAGAACACAAGTAAACAGCTCCTCTCTACACCCAGGAGAAAGAACGCCTGTAAACTGCGTCTCTCTACATCCAGGTAAAAGAGCTCCCGTAAGCCCCCCTCTCCTTCACTCAGGATACAGAAATCCCATACACAGCGTATGCCTATTGCCAAGCTGCAGCACTCTTGGAAAGTGCTTCTCCCTGCACAAGAGACAGAACTCCGGTAAACTGCATCTCTCTACACCCAGGTTCCTGAACTCCCATAAGCTGCGTCTGCTACACTCAGGCTACGGGAATCCCATATACAGCGTATGCCTACTCCAAGGCTGCCGAACTCTTGTAAACTGCTTCTCTCTACACAAGGATACAGACCTCCGGTAAAATGCTTCTCACTACGTTCAGGTGGCAGAACTACCGTAAGCTGCATCTGCTGCACTCAGGATACAGAAAACCCGCATATGGCGAAAGCCTACTCCCAGGCTTCAGAACTCCCGTAAACAACTTCTCTCTACGCCCAGGATGCACAACTCCAGTAAACTGCATCTCTGTACGTCTAGGTTACAGAACTCCCGTAAGCTGCGCCTGATACACTCAGGCCATAGGAATCCCGTATACAGCGTATGCCTACTCCCAGGCCGCAGAACCCCGGGAAACAGCTTCTCTGTACATTCAACCTACAGAACTCCTGGACACTGCATCTCTCGACACTTAGGTTACAGACCTCACAGAAGTTGCAACTCCTACACTCAGGATACAGACAACGCACATATAGCGAGTGGCTAATTACAGTCTACAGAACTCCAGGAAACAGCTAGCTCCTCTCTACACAAAGGATAGAGAACTCCTGGAAACCGTGCCGCTCTACATCCATTTTACAGAAATCCCGAAAGTTGCGTCTGCTACACACACTCAGCATACAAAAAACCCGCATATAGCGAATACCTACTTCTAAGCTACAGAACTCCAGGAAAGAGCTCCTCTCTACACCAAGGACAGAGAACTCCTGGAAACTGCGTCGATCTACATCCAGGTAACAGAGCTCCCGTAAGCTGTGTCTCCTACACTCAGGCTTCAGAAATCCCATGCACTGCGTATGCCTATTGCCAGGCTACAGACCTCTTGGAAACCACTGCTCTCAGCACTCAGATACAGAACTCCGGAAAACTGCGTCTCTCTACATGCAGGTTACAGAATTCCCCGTAAGCATCGTGTGCTCCACTCAGGCTGCAGGACTCCTGGAAACTGTGTCTCTCGATATCCGTGGTACAGAACACCCGTAAGCTGGCTATCCTACACTCAGGGTACAGTAAACCCGCGTATTGTGTATGCCTAATTCCAGGATACGGAAGTCCCGTAAACTGCTTCTCCCTACACCCAGGATACCTAACTCCGCTAAGCTGTGTCTCTCTACATTCAGGGGGCAGAACTCCTGTAAGCTGCATCTCCTACACACAGGATACAGAAAACCCGCACATTGTGAATGCCTAATTCCAGGCTACAGAACTCTGTAAACAACGTCTCTCTACTCCCAGGATGCAGAACTCCGCTAAACCGCGTCTCTCTACATCCAGGTTACAGAACTCCCTTAAGCTGCGTCTGCTACCCTCAGGCTACAGGCATCCCAGCTACGGCATATGCCTACTCCCAGGCAACGGAACTCTTTTAAACTGAATCTCTCTCCATATACCCAGGACACAGAACTCCTGGAACACGTGTCTCTCTACGTCCGGTTCACAGAGCTCCCATAAGCTGCCTATCCTACATTCAGGGTACAGTGAACCCGCAATAGCGAATGCCTAATTCCAGCTACAGAACACAAGTAAACAGCTCCTCTCTACACCCAGGAGAAAGAACGCCTGTAAACTGCGTCTCTCTACATCCAGGTAAAAGAGCTCCCGTAAGCCCCCCTCTCCTTCACTCAGGATACAGAAATCCCATACACAGCGTATGCCTATTGCCAAGCTGCAGCACTCTTGGAAAGTGCTTCTCCCTGCACAAGAGACAGAACTCCGGTAAACTGCATCTCTCTACACCCAGGTTCCTGAACTCCCATAAGCTGCGTCTGCTACACTCAGGCTACGGGAATCCCATATACAGCGTATGCCTACTCCAAGGCTGCCGAACTCTTGTAAACTGCTTCTCTCTACACAAGGATACAGACCTCCGGTAAAATGCTTCTCACTACGTTCAGGTGGCAGAACTACCGTAAGCTGCATCTGCTGCACTCAGGATACAGAAAACCCGCATATGGCGAAAGCCTACTCCCAGGCTTCAGAACTCCCGTAAACAACTTCTCTCTACGCCCAGGATGCACAACTCCAGTAAACTGCATCTCTGTATGTCTAGGTTACAGAACTCCCGTAAGCTGCGTCTGATTCACTCAGGCCATAGGAATCCCGTATACAGCGTATGCCTACTCCCAGGCCGCAGAACTCCGGGAAACAGCTTCTCTGTACATTCAACCTACAGAACTCCTGGACACTGCATCTCTCGACACTTAGGTTACAGACCTCACAGAAGTTGCAACTCCTACACTCAGGATACAGACAACGCACATATAGCGAGTGGCTAATTACAGTCTACAGAACTCCAGGAAACAGCTAGCTCCTCTCTACACAAAGGATAGAGAACTCCTGGAAATCGCGCCGCTCTACATCCATTTTACAGAAATCCCGAAAGTTGCATCTGCTACACACACTCAGCATACAAAAAACCCGCATATAGCGAATACCTACTTCTAAGCTACAGAACTCCAGGAAAGAGCTCCTCTCTACACCAAGGACAGAGAACTCCTGGAAACTGCGTCGATCTGCATCCAGGTAACAGAGCTCCCGTAAGCTGCGTCTCCTACACTCAGGCTTCAGAAATCCCATGCACTGCGTATGCCTATTGCCAGGCTACAGACCTCTTGGAAACCACTGCTCTCAGCACTCAGATACAGAACTCTGGTAAACTGCGTCTCTCTACATGCAGGTTACAGAATTCCCCGTAAGCATCGTGTGCTCCACTCAGGCTGCAGGACTCCTGGAAACTGTGTCTCTCGATATCCGTGGTACAGAACACCCGTAAGCTGGCTATCCTACACTCAGGGTACAGTAAACCCGCGTATTGTGTATGCCTAATTCCAGGATACAGAAGTCCCGTAAACTGCTTCTCCCAACACTCAGGATACCTAACTCCGCTAGGCTGTGTCTCTCTACATTCAGGGGGCAGAACTCCTGTAAGCTGCATCTCCTACACACAGGATACAGAAAACCCGCATATTGTGAATGCCTAATTCCAGGCTACAGAACTCCCATAAACAACGTCTCTCTACTCCCAGGATGCAGAACTCCGCTAAACCGCGTCTCTCTACATGCAGGTTACAGAATTCCCCGTAAGCATCGTGTGCTCCACTCAGGCTGCAGGACTCCTGGAAACTGTGTCTCTCGATATCCGTGGTACAGAACACCCGTAAGCTGGCTATCCTACACTCAGGGTACAGTAAACCCGCGTATTGTGTATGCCTAATTCCAGGATACGGAAGTCCCGTAAACTGCTTCTCCCTACACCCAGGATACCTAACTCCGCTAAGCTGTGTCTCTCTACATTCAGGGGGCAGAACTCCTATAAGCTGCATCTCCTACACACAGGATACAGAAAACCCGCATATTGTGAATGCCTAATTCCAGGCTACAGAACTCTGTAAACAACGTCTCTCTACTCCCAGGATGCAGAAGTCCGCTAAACCGCGTCTCTCTACATCCAGGTTACAGAACTCCCTTAAGCTGCGTCTGCTACACTCAAGGCTACAGGCATCCCAGCTACGGCATATGCCTACTCCCAGGCAACGGAACTCTTTTAAACTGATTCTCTCTCCATACACCCAGGACACAGAACTCCTGGAACACGTGTCTCTCTACGTCCGGTTCACAGAGCTCCCGTAAGCTGCCTATCCTACATTCAGGGTACAGTGAACCCGCAATAGCGAATGCCTAATTCCAGGCTACAGAACACAAGTAAACAGCTCCTGTCTACACCCAGGAGAGAGAACACCTGTAAACTGCGTCTCTCTACATCCAGGTAAAAGAGCTCCCGTAAGCCCCCCTCTCCTTCACTCAGGATACAGAAATCCCATACACAGCGTATGCCTATTGCCAAGCTGCAGCACTCTTGGAAAGTGCTTCTCCCTGCACAAGAGACAGAACTCCGGTAAACTGCATCTCTCTACACCCAGGTTCCTGAACTCCCATAAGCTGCGTCTGCTACACTCAGGCTACGGGAATCCCATATACAGCGTATGCCTACTCCAAGGCTGCCGAACTCTTGTAAACTGCTTCTCTCTACACAAGGATACAGACCTCCGGTAAAATGCTTCTCACTACGTTCAGGTGGCAGAACTACCGTAAGCTGCATCTGCTGCACTCAGGATACAGAAAACCCGCATATGGCGAAAGCCTACTCCCAGGCTTCAGAACTCCCGTAAACAACTTCTCTCTACGCCCAGGATGCACAACTCCAGTAAACTGCATCTCTGTATGTCTAGGTTACAGAACTCCCGTAAGCTGCGTCTGATACACTCAGGCCATAGGAATCCCGTATACAGCGTATGCCTACTCCCAGGCCGCAGAACTCCGGGAAACAGCTTCTCTGTACATTCAACCTACAGAACTCCTGGACACTGCATCTCTCGACACTTAGGTTACAGACCTCACAGAAGTTGCAACTCCTACACTCAGGATACAGACAATGCACATACAGCGAGTGGCTAATTACAGTCTACAGAACTCCAAGAAACAGCTAGCTCCTCTCTACACAAAGGATAGAGAACTCCTGGAAATCGCGCCGCTCTACATCCATTTTACAGAAATCCCGAAAGTTGCATCTGCTACACACACTCAGCATACAAAAAACCCGCATATAGCGAATACCTACTTCTAATCTACAGAACTCCAGGAAAGAGCTCCTCTCTACACCAAGGACAGAGAACTCCTGGAAACTGCGTCGATCTGCATCCAGGTAACAGAGCTCCCGTAAGCTGCGTCTCCTACACTCAGGCTTCAGAAATCCCATGCACTGCGTATGCCTATTGCCAGGCTACAGACCTCTTGGAAACCACTGCTCTCAGCACTCAGATACAGAACTCCGGTAAACTGCGTCTCTCTACATGCAGGTTACAGAATTCCCCGTAAGCATCGTGTGCTCCACTCAGGCTGCAGGACTCCTGGAAACTGTGTCTCTCGATATCTGTGGTACAGAACACCCGTAAGCTGGCTATCCTACACTCAGGGTACAGTAAACCCGCGTATTGTGTATGCCTAATTCCAGGATACAGAAGTCCCGTAAACTGCTTCTCCCAACACTCAGGATACCTAACTCCGCTAGGCTGTGTCTCTCTACATTCAGGGGGCAGAACTCCTGTAAGCTGCATCTCCTACACACAGGATACAGAAAACCCGCATATTGTGAATGCCTAATTCCAGGCTACAGAACTCCCGTAAACAACGTCTCTCTACTCCCAGGATGCAGAACTCCGGTAAACTGCGTCTCTCTACATGCAGGTTACAGAATTCCCCGTAAGCATCGTGTGCTCCACTCAGGCTGCAGGACTCCTGGAAACTGTGTCTCTCAATATCCCTGGTACAGAACACCCGTAAGCTGGCTATCCTACACTCAGGGTACAGTAAACCCGCGTATTGTGTATGCCTAATTCCAGGATACGGAAGTCCCGTAAACTGCTTCTCCCTACACCCAGGATACCTAACTCCGCTAAGCTGTGTCTCTCTACATTCAGGGGGCAGAACTCCTATAAGCTGCATCTCCTACACACAGGATACAGAAAACCCGCATATTGTGAATGCCTAATTCCAGGCTACAGAACTCTGTAAACAACGTCTCTCTACTCCCAGGATGCAGAACTCCGCTAAACCGCGTCTCTCTACATCCAGGTTACAGAACTCCCTTAAGCTGCGTCTGCTACACTCAGGCTACAGGCATCCCAGCTACGGCATATGCCTACTCCCAGGCAACGGAACTCTTTTAAACTGAATCTCTCTCCATATACCCAGGACACAGAACTCCTGGAACACGTGTCTCTCTACGTCCGGTTCACAGAGCTCCCATAAGCTGCCTATCCTACATTCAGGGTACAGTGAACCCGCAATAGCGAATGCCTAATTCCAGCTACAGAACACAAGTAAACAGCTCCTCTCTACACCCAGGAGAGAGAACGCCTGTAAACTGCGTCTCTCTACATCCAGGTAAAAGAGCTCCCGTAAGCCCCCCTCTCCTTCACTCAGGATACAGAAATCCCATACACAGCGTATGCCTATTGCCAAGCTGCAGCACTCTTGGAAAGTGCTTCTCCCTGCACAAGAGACAGAACTCCGGTAAACTGCATCTCTCTACACCCAGGTTCCTGAACTCCCATAAGCTGCGTCTGCTACACTCAGGCTACGGGAATCCCATATACAGCGTATGCCTACTCCAAGGCTGCCGAACTCTTGTAAACTGCTTCTCTCTACACAAGGATACAGACCTCCGGTAAAATGCTTCTCACTACGTTCAGGTGGCAGAACTACCGTAAGCTGCATCTGCTGCACTCAGGATACAGAAAACCCGCATATGGCGAAAGCCTACTCCCAGGCTTCAGAACTCCCGTAAACAACTTCTCTCTACGCCCAGGATGCACAACTCCAGTAAACTGCATCTCTGTATGTCTAGGTTACAGAACTCCCATAAGCTGCGTCTGATTCACTCAGGCCATAGGAATCCCGTATACAGCATATGCCTACTCCCAGGCCGCAGAACTCCGGGAAACAGCTTCTCTGTACATTCAACCTACAGAACTCCTGGACACTGCATCTCTCGACACTTAGGTTACAGACCTCACAGAAGTTGCAACTCCTACACTCAGGATACAGACAACGCACATATAGCGAGTGGCTAATTACAGTCTACAGAACTCCAGGAAACAGCTAGCTCCTCTCTACACAAAGGATAGAGAACTCCTGGAAATCGCGCCGCTCTACATCCATTTTACAGAAATCCCGAAAGTTGCATCTGCTACACACACTCAGCATACAAAAAACCCGCATATAGCGAATACCTACTTCTAAGCTACAGAACTCCAGGAAAGAGCTCCTCTCTACACCAAGGACAGAGAACTCCTGGAAACTGCGTCGATCTGCATCCAGGTAACAGAGCTCCCGTAAGCTGCGTCTCCTACACTCAGTCTTCAGAAATCCCATGCACTGCGTATGCCTATTGCCAGGCTACAGACCTCTTGGAAACCACTGCTCTCAGCACTCAGATACAGAACTCCGGTAAACTGCGTCTCTCTACATGCAGGTTACAGAATTCCCCGTAAGCATCGTGTGCTCCACTCAGGCTGCAGGACTCCTGGAAACTGTGTCTCTCGATATCTGTGGTACAGAACACCCGTAAGCTGGCTATCCTACACTCAGGGTACAGTAAACCCGCGTATTGTGTATGCCTAATTCAGGATACAGAAGTCCCGTAAACTGCTTCTCCCAACACTCAGGATACCTAACTCCGCTAGGCTGTGTCTCTCTACATTCAGGGGGCAGAACTCCTGTAAGCTGCATCTCCTACACACAGGATACAGAAAACCCGCATATTGTGAATGCCTAATTCCAGGCTACAGAACTCCCGTAAACAACGTCTCTCTACTCCCAGGATGCAGAACTCCGGTAAACTGCGTCTCTCTACATGCAGGTTACAGAATTCCCCGTAAGCATCGTGTGCTCCACTCAGGCTGCAGGACTCCTGGAAACTGTGTCTCTCAATATCCGTGGTACAGAACACCCGTAAGCTGGCTATCCTACACTCAGGGTACAGTAAACCCGCGTATTGTGTATGCCTAATTCCAGGATACGGAAGTCCCGTAAACTGCTTCTCCCTACACCCAGGATACCTAACTCCGCTAAGCTGTGTCTCTCTACATTCAGGGGGCAGAACTCCTATAAGCTGCATCTCCTACACACAGGATACAGAAAACCCGCATATTGTGAATGCCTAATTCCAGGCTACAGAACTCTGTAAACAACGTCTCTCTACTCCCAGGATGCAGAACTCCGCTAAACCGCGTCTCTCTACATCCAGGTTACAGAACTCCCTTAAGCTGCGTCTGCTACACTCAGGCTACAGGCATCCCAGCTACGGCATATGCCTACTCCCAGGCAACGGAACTCTTTTAAACTGAATCTCTCTCCATATACCCAGGACACAGAACTCCTGGAACACGTGTCTCTCTACGTCCGGTTCACAGAGCTCCCATAAGCTGCCTATCCTACATTCAGGGTACAGTGAACCCGCAATAGCGAATGCCTAATTCCAGCTACAGAACACAAGTAAACAGCTCCTCTCTACACCCAGGAGAAAGAACGCCTGTAAACTGCGTCTCTCTACATCCAGGTAAAAGAGCTCCCGTAAGCCCCCCTCTCCTTCACTCAGGATACAGAAATCCCATACACAGCGTATGCCTATTGCCAAGCTGCAGCACTCTTGGAAAGTGCTTCTCCCTGCACAAGAGACAGAACTCCGGTAAACTGCATCTCTCTACACCCAGGTTCCTGAACTCCCATAAGCTGCGTCTGCTACACTCAGGCTACGGGAATCCCATATACAGCGTATGCCTACTCCAAGGCTGCCGAACTCTTGTAAACTGCTTCTCTCTACACAAGGATACAGACCTCCGGTAAAATGCTTCTCACTACGTTCAGGTGGCAGAACTACCGTAAGCTGCATCTGCTGCACTCAGGATACAGAAAACCCGCATATGGCGAAAGCCTACTCCCAGGCTTCAGAACTCCCGTAAACAACTTCTCTCTACGCCCAGGATGCACAACTCCAGTAAACTGCATCTCTGTATGTCTAGGTTACAGAACTCCCATAAGCTGCGTCTGATTCACTCAGGCCATAGGAATCCCGTATACAGCGTATGCCTACTCCCAGGCCGCAGAACTCCGGGAAACAGCTTCTCTGTACATTCAACCTACAGAACTCCTGGACACTGCATCTCTCGACACTTAGGTTACAGACCTCACAGAAGTTGCAACTCCTACACTCAGGATACAGACAACGCACATATAGCGAGTGGCTAATTACAGTCTACAGAACTCCAGGAAACAGCTAGCTCCTCTCTACACAAAGGATAGAGAACTCCTGGAAATCGCGCCGCTCTACATCCATTTTACAGAAATCCCGAAAGTTGCATCTGCTACACACACTCAGCATACAAAAAACCCGCATATAGCGAATACCTACTTCTAAGCTACAGAACTCCAGGAAAGAGCTCCTCTCTACACCAAGGACAGAGAACTCCTGGAAACTGCGTCGATCTGCATCCAGGTAACAGAGCTCCCGTAAGCTGCGTCTCCTACACTCAGTCTTCAGAAATCCCATGCACTGCGTATGCCTATTGCCAGGCTACAGACCTCTTGGAAACCACTGCTCTCAGCACTCAGATACAGAACTCCGGTAAACTGCGTCTCTCTACATGCAGGTTACAGAATTCCCCGTAAGCATCGTGTGCTCCACTCAGGCTGCAGGACTCCTGGAAACTGTGTCTCTCGATATCCGTGGTACAGAACACCCGTAAGCTGGCTATCCTACACTCAGGGTACAGTAAACCCGCGTATTTTCTATGCCTAATTCCAGGATACAGAAGTCCCGTAAACTGCTTCTCCCAACACTCAGGATACCTAACTCCGCTAGGCTGTGTCTCTCTACATTCAGGGGGCAGAACTCCTGTAAGCTGCATCTCCTACACACAGGATACAGAAAACCCGCATATTGTGAATGCCTAATTCCAGGCTACAGAACTCCCGTAAACAACGTCTCTCTACTCCCAGGATGCAGAACTCCGGTAAACTGCGTCTCTCTACATGCAGGTTACAGAATTCCCCGTAAGCATCGTGTGCTCCACTCAGGCTGCAGGACTCCTGGAAACTGTGTCTCTCGATATCCGTGGTACAGAACACCCGTAAGCTGGCTATCCTACATTCAGGTACAGTAAACCCGCGTATTGTGTATGCTAATTCCAGGATACGGAAGTCCCGTAAACTGCTTCTCCCTACACCCAGGATACCTAACTCCGCTAAGCTGTGTCTCTCTACATTCAGGGGGCAGAACTCCTATAAGCTGCATCTCCTACACACAGGATACAGAAAACCCGCATATTGTGAATGCCTAATTCCAGGCTACAGAACTCTGTAAACAACGTCTCTCTACTCCCAGGATGCAGAACTCCGCTAAACCGCGTCTCTCTACATCCAGGTTACAGAACTCCCTTAAGCTGCGTCTGCTACACTCAGGCTACAGGCATCCCAGCTACGGCATATGCCTACTCCCAGGCAACGGAACTCTTTTAAACTGATTCTCTCTCCATACACCCAGGACACAGAACTCCTGGAACACGTGTCTCTCTACGTCCGGTTCACAGAGCTCCCGTAAGCTGCCTATCCTACATTCAGGGTACAGTGAACCCGCAATAGCGAATGCCTAATTCCAGGCTACAGAACACAAGTAAACAGCTCCTCTCTACACCCAGGAGAGAGAACGCCTGTAAACTGCGTCTCTCTACATCCAGGTAAAAGAGCTCCCGTAAGCCCCCTCTCCTTCACTCAGGATACAGAAATCCCATACACAGCGTATGCCTATTGCCAAGCTGCAGCACTCTTGGAAAGTGCTTCTTCCTGCACAAGAGACAGAACTCCGTAAACTGCATCTCTCTACACCCAGTTCCTGAACTCCCATAAGCTGCGTCTGCTACACTCAGGCTACGGGAATCCCATATACAGCGTATGCCTACTCCAAGGCTGCCGAACTCTTGTAAACTGCTTCTCTCTACACAAGGATACAGACCTCCGGTAAAATGCTTCTCACTACGTTCAGGTGGCAGAACTACCGTAAGCTGCATCTGCTGCACTCAGGATACAGAAAACCCGCATATGGCGAAAGCCTACTCCCAGGCTTCAGAACTCCCGTAAACAACTTCTCTCTACGCCCAGGATGCACAACTCCAGTAAACTGCATCTCTGTACGTCTAGGTTACAGAACTCCCGTAAGCTGCGTCTGATACACTCAGGCCATAGGAATCCCGTATACAGCGTATGCCTACTCCCAGGCCGCAGAACTCCGGGAAACAGCTTCTCTGTACATTCAACCTACAGAACTCCTGGACACTGCATCTCTCGACACTTAGGTTACAGACCTCACAGAAGTTGCAACTCTTACACTCAGGATACAGACAACGCACATATAGCGAGTGGCTAATTACAGTCTACAGAACTCCAGGAAACAGCTAGCTCCTCTCTACACAAAGGATAGAGAACTCCTGGAAACCGCGCCGCTCTACATCCATTTTACAAATCCCGAAAGTTGCGTCTGCTACACACACTCAGCATACAAAAAACCGCATATAGCGAATACCTACTTCTAAGCTACAGAACTCCAGGAAAGAGCTCCTCTCTACACCAAGGACAGAGAACTCCTGGAAACTGCGTCGATCTGCATCCAGGTAACAGAGCTCCCGTAAGCTGCGTCTCCTACACTCAGGCTTCAGAAATCCCATGCACTGCGTATGCCTATTGCCAGGCTACAGACCTCTTGGAAACCACTGCTCTCAGCACTCAGATACAGAACTCCGGTAAACTGCGTCTCTCTACATGCAGGTTACAGAATTCCCCGTAAGCATCGTGTGCTCCACTCAGGCTGCAGGACTCCTGGAAACTGTGTCTCTCGATATCTGTGGTACAGAACACCCGTAAGCTGGCTATCCTACACTCAGGGTACAGTAAACCCGCGTATTGTGTATGCCTAATTCCAGGATACAGAAGTCCCGTAAACTGCTTCTCCCAACACTCAGGATACCTAACTCCGCTAGGCTGTGTCTCTCTACATTCAGGGGGCAGAACTCCTGTAAGCTGCATCTCCTACACACAGGATACAGAAAACCCGCATATTGTGAATGCCTAATTCCAGGCTACAGAACTCCCGTAAACAACGTCTCTCTACTCCCAGGATGCAGAACTCCGGTAAACTGCGTCTCTCTACATGCAGGTTACAGAATTCCCCGTAAGCATCGTGTGCTCCACTCAGGCTGCAGGACTCCTGGAAACTGTGTCTCTCAATATCCGTGGTACAGAACACCCGTAAGCTGGCTATCCTACACTCAGGGTACAGTAAACCCGCGTATTGTGTATGCCTAATTCCAGGATACGGAAGTCCCGTAAACTGCTTCTCCCTACACCCAGGATACCTAACTCCGCTAAGCTGTGTCTCTCTACATTCAGGGGGGCAGAACTCCTATAAGCTGCATCTCCTACACACAGGATACAGAAAACCCGCATATTGTGAATGCCTAATTCCAGGCTACAGAACTCTGTAAACAACGTCTCTCTACTCCCAGGATGCAGAACTCCGCTAAACCGCGTCTCTCTACATCCAGGTTACAGAACTCCTTAAGCTGCGTCTGCTACACTCAGGCTACAGGCATCCCAGCTACGGCATATGCCTACTCCCAGGCAACGGAACTCTTTTAAACTGATTCTCTCTCCATACACCCAGGACACAGAACTCCTGGAACACGTGTCTCTCTACGTCCGGTTCACAGAGCTCCCGTAAGCTGCCTATCCTACATTCAGGGTACAGTGAACCCGCAATAGCGAATGCCTAATTCCAGGCTACAGAACACAAGTAAACAGCTCCTGTCTACACCCAGGAGAGAGAACGCCTGTAAACTGCGTCTCTCTACATCCAGGTAAAAGAGCTCCCGTAAGCCCCCCTCTCCTTCACTCAGGATACAGAAATCCCATACACAGCGTATGCCTATTGCCAAGCTGCAGCACTCTTGGAAAGTGCTTCTCCCTGCACAAGAGACAGAACTCCGGTAAACTGCATCTCTCTACACCCAGGTTCCTGAACTCCCATAAGCTGCGTCTGCTACACTCAGGCTACGGGAATCCCATATACAGCGTATGCCTACTCCAAGGCTGCCGAACTCTTGTAAACTGCTTCTCTCTACACAAGGATACAGACCTCCGGTAAAATGCTTCTCACTACGTTCAGGTGGCAGAACTACCGTAAGCTGCATCTGCTGCACTCAGGATACAGAAAACCCGCATATGGCGAAAGCCTACTCCCAGGCTTCAGAACTCCCGTAAACAACTTCTCTCTACGCCCAGGATGCACAACTCCAGTAAACTGCATCTCTGTATGTCTAGGTTACAGAACTCCCGTAAGCTGCGTCTGATTCACTCAGGCCATAGGAATCCCGTATACAGCGTATGCCTACTCCCAGGCCACAGAACTCCGGGAAACAGCTTCTCTGTACATTCAACCTACAGAACTCCTGGACACTGCATCTCTCGACACTTA
This sequence comes from Lepus europaeus, assembly GCF_033115175.1. NCBI lineage: Eukaryota > Metazoa > Chordata > Mammalia > Lagomorpha > Leporidae > Lepus > Lepus europaeus. Next base: position 322,363 of record NW_026909044.1, read on the forward strand.
GGTTACAGACCTCACAGAAGTTGCAACTCCTACACTCAGGATACAGACAACGCACATATAGCGAGTGGCTAATTACAGTCTACAGAACTCCAGGAAACAGCTAGCTCCTCTCTACACAAAGGATAGAGAACTCCTGGAAATCGCGCCGCTCTACATCCATTTTACAGAAATCCCGAAAGTTGCATCTGCTACACACACTCAGCATACAAAAAACCCGCATATAGCGAATACCTACTTCTAAGCTACAGAACTCCAGGAAAGAGCTCCTCTCTACACCAAGGACAGAGAACTCCTGGAAACTGCGTCGATCTGCATCCAGGTAACAGAGCTCCCGTAAGCTGCGTCTCCTACACTCAGGCTTCAGAAATCCCATGCACTGCGTATGCCTATTGCCAGGCTACAGACCTCTTGGAAACCACTGCTCTCAGCACTCAGATACAGAACTCCGGTAAACTGCGTCTCTCTACATGCAGGTTACAGAATTCCCCGTAAGCATCGTGTGCTCCACTCAGGCTGCAGGACTCCTGGAAACTGTGTCTCTCGATATCCGTGGTACAGAACACCCGTAAGCTGGCTATCCTACACTCAGGGTACAGTAAACCCGCGTATTTTCTATGCCTAATTCCAGGATACAGAAGTCCCGTAAACTGCTTCTCCCAACACTCAGGATACCTAACTCCGCTAGGCTGTGTCTCTCTACATTCAGGGGGCAGAACTCCTGTAAGCTGCATCTCCTACACACAGGATACAGAAAACCCGCATATTGTGAATGCCTAATTCCAGGCTACAGAACTCCCGTAAACAACGTCTCTCTACTCCCAGGATGCAGAACTCCGGTAAACTGCGTCTCTCTACATGCAGGTTACAGAATTCCCCGTAAGCATCGTGTGCTCCACTCAGGCTGCAGGACTCCTGGAAACTGTGTCTCTCGATATCCGTGGTACAGAACACCCGTAAGCTGGCTATCCTACATTCAGGTACAGTAAACCCGCGTATTGTGTATGCCTAATTCCAGGATACGGAAGTCCCGTAAACTGCTTCTCCCTACACCCAGGATACCTAACTCCGCTAAGCTGTGTCTCTCTACATTCAGGGGGCAGAACTCCTATAAGCTGCATCTCCTACACACAGGATACAGAAAACCCGCATATTGTGAATGCCTAATTCCAGGCTACAGAACTCTGTAAACAACGTCTCTCTACTCCCAGGATGCAGAACTCCGCTAAACCGCGTCTCTCTACATCCAGGTTACAGAACTCCCTTAAGCTGCGTCTGCTACACTCAGGCTACAGGCATCCCAGCTACGGCATATGCCTACTCCCAGGCAACGGAACTCTTTTAAACTGATTCTCTCTCCATACACCCAGGACACAGAACTCCTGGAACACGTGTCTCTCTACGTCCGGTTCACAGAGCTCCCGTAAGCTGCCTATCCTACATTCAGGGTACAGTGAACCCGCAATAGCGAATGCCTAATTCCAGGCTACAGAACACAAGTAAACAGCTCCTCTCTACACCCAGGAGAGAGAACGCCTGTAAACTGCGTCTCTCTACATCCAGGTAAAAGAGCTCCCGTAAGCCCCCCTCTCCTTCACTCAGGATACAGAAATCCCATACACAGCGTATGCCTATTGCCAAGCTGCAGCACTCTTGGAAAGTGCTTCTTCCTGCACAAGAGACAGAACTCCGGTAAACTGCATCTCTCTACACCCAGGTTCCTGAACTCCCATAAGCTGCGTCTGCTACACTCAGGCTACGGGAATCCCATATACAGCGTATGCCTACTCCAAGGCTGCCGAACTCTTGTAAACTGCTTCTCTCTACACAAGGATACAGACCTCCGGTAAAATGCTTCTCACTACGTTCAGGTGGCAGAACTACCGTAAGCTGCATCTGCTGCACTCAGGATACAGAAAACCCGCATATGGCGAAAGCCTACTCCCAGGGCTTCAGAACTCCCGTAAACAACTTCTCTCTACGCCCAGGATGCACAACTCCAGTAAACTGCATCTCTGTACGTCTAGGTTACAGAACTCCCGTAAGCTGCGTCTGATACACTCAGGCCATAGGAATCCCGTATACAGCGTATGCCTACTCCCAGGCCGCAGAACCCCGGGAAACAGCTTCTCTGTACATTCAACCTACAGAACTCCTGGACACTGCATCTCTCGACACTTAGGTTACAGACCTCACAGAAGTTGCAACTCTTACACTCAGGATACAGACAACGCACATATAGCGAGTGGCTAATTACAGTCTACAGAACTCCAGGAAACAGCTAGCTCCTCTCTACACAAAGGATAGAGAACTCCTGGAAACCGCGCCGCTCTACATCCATTTTACAGAAATCCCGAAAGTTGCGTCTGCTACACACACTCAGCATACAAAAAACCCGCATATAGCGAATACCTACTTCTAAGCTACAGAACTCCAGGAAAGAGCTCCTCTCTACACCAAGGACAGAGAACTCCTGGAAACTGCGTCGATCTGCATCCAGGTAACAGAGCTCCCGTAAGCTGCGTCTCCTACACTCAGGCTTCAGAAATCCCATGCACTGCGTATGCCTATTGCCAGGCTACAGACCTCTTGGAAACCACTGCTCTCAGCACTCAGATACAGAACTCCGGTAAACTGCGTCTCTCTACATGCAGGTTACAGAATTCCCCGTAAGCATCGTGTGCTCCACTCAGGCTGCAGGACTCCTGGAAACTGTGTCTCTCGATATCTGTGGTACAGAACACCCGTAAGCTGGCTATCCTACACTCAGGGTACAGTAAACCCGCGTATTGTGTATGCCTAATTCCAGGATACAGAAGTCCCGTAAACTGCTTCTCCCAACACTCAGGATACCTAACTCCGCTAGGCTGTGTCTCTCTACATTCAGGGGGCAGAACTCCTGTAAGCTGCATCTCCTACACACAGGATACAGAAAACCCGCATATTGTGAATGCCTAATTCCAGGCTACAGAACTCCCGTAAACAACGTCTCTCTACTCCCAGGATGCAGAACTCCGGTAAACTGCGTCTCTCTACATGCAGGTTACAGAATTCCCCGTAAGCATCGTGTGCTCCACTCAGGCTGCAGGACTCCTGGAAACTGTGTCTCTCAATATCCGTGGTACAGAACACCCGTAAGCTGGCTATCCTACACTCAGGGTACAGTAAACCCGCGTATTGTGTATGCCTAATTCCAGGATACGGAAGTCCCGTAAACTGCTTCTCCCTACACCCAGGATACCTAACTCCGCTAAGCTGTGTCTCTCTACATTCAGGGGGCAGAACTCCTATAAGCTGCATCTCCTACACACAGGATACAGAAAACCCGCATATTGTGAATGCCTAATTCCAGGCTACAGAACTCTGTAAACAACGTCTCTCTACTCCCAGGATGCAGAACTCCGCTAAACCGCGTCTCTCTACATCCAGGTTACAGAACTCCCTTAAGCTGCGTCTGCTACACTCAGGCTACAGGCATCCCAGCTACGGCATATGCCTACTCCCAGGCAACGGAACTCTTTTAAACTGAATCTCTCTCCATATACCCAGGACACAGAACTCCTGGAACACGTGTCTCTCTACGTCCGGTTCACAGAGCTCCCATAAGCTGCCTATCCTACATTCAGGGTACAGTGAACCCGCAATAGCGAATGCCTAATTCCAGCTACAGAACACAAGTAAACAGCTCCTCTCTACACCCAGGAGAAAGAACGCCTGTAAACTGCGTCTCTCTACATCCAGGTAAAAGAGCTCCCGTAAGCCCCCCTCTCCTTCACTCAGGATACAGAAATCCCATACACAGCGTATGCCTATTGCCAAGCTGCAGCACTCTTGGAAAGTGCTTCTCCCTGCACAAGAGACAGAACTCCGGTAAACTGCATCTCTCTACACCCAGGTTCCTGAACTCCCATAAGCTGCGTCTGCTACACTCAGGCTACGGGAATCCCATATACAGCGTATGCCTACTCCAAGGCTGCCGAACTCTTGTAAACTGCTTCTCTCTACACAAGGATACAGACCTCCGGTAAAATGCTTCTCACTACGTTCAGGTGGCAGAACTACCGTAAGCTGCATCTGCTGCACTCAGGATACAGAAAACCCGCATATGGCGAAAGCCTACTCCCAGGCTTCAGAACTCCCGTAAACAACTTCTCTCTACGCCCAGGATGCACAACTCCAGTAAACTGCATCTCTGTATGTCTAGGTTACAGAACTCCCATAAGCTGCGTCTGATTCACTCAGGCCATAGGAATCCCGTATACAGCGTATGCCTACTCCCAGGCCGCAGAACTCCGGGAAACAGCTTCTCTGTACATTCAACCTACAGAACTCCTGGACACTGCATCTCTCGACACTTAGGTTACAGACCTCACAGAAGTTGCAACTCCTACACTCAGGATACAGACAACGCACATATAGCGAGTGGCTAATTACAGTCTACAGAACTCCAGGAAACAGCTAGCTCCTCTCTACACAAAGGATAGAGAACTCCTGGAAATCGCGCCGCTCTACATCCATTTTACAGAAATCCCGAAAGTTGCATCTGCTACACACACTCAGCATACAAAAAACCCGCATATAGCGAATACCTACTTCTAAGCTACAGAACTCCAGGAAAGAGCTCCTCTCTACACCAAGGACAGAGAACTCCTGGAAACTGCGTCGATCTGCATCCAGGTAACAGAGCTCCCGTAAGCTGCGTCTCCTACACTCAGGCTTCAGAAATCCCATGCACTGCGTATGCCTATTGCCAGGCTACAGACCTCTTGGAAACCACTGCTCTCAGCACTCAGATACAGAACTCCGGTAAACTGCGTCTCTCTACATGCAGGTTACAGAATTCCCCGTAAGCATCGTGTGCTCCACTCAGGCTGCAGGACTCCTGGAAACTGTGTCTCTCGATATCCGTGGTACAGAACACCCGTAAGCTGGCTATCCTACACTCAGGGTACAGTAAACCCGCGTATTTTCTATGCCTAATTCCAGGATACAGAAGTCCCGTAAACTGCTTCTCCCAACACTCAGGATACCTAACTCCGCTAGGCTGTGTCTCTCTACATTCAGGGGGCAGAACTCCTGTAAGCTGCATCTCCTACACACAGGATACAGAAAACCCGCATATTGTGAATGCCTAATTCCAGGCTACAGAACTCCCGTAAACAACGTCTCTCTACTCCCAGGATGCAGAACTCCGGTAAACTGCGTCTCTCTACATGCAGGTTACAGAATTCCCCGTAAGCATCGTGTGCTCCACTCAGGCTGCAGGACTCCTGGAAACTGTGTCTCTCGATATCCGTGGTACAGAACACCCGTAAGCTGGCTATCCTACATTCAGGTACAGTAAACCCGCGTATTGTGTATGCCTAATTCCAGGATACGGAAGTCCCGTAAACTGCTTCTCCCTACACCCAGGATACCTAACTCCGCTAAGCTGTGTCTCTCTACATTCAGGGGGCAGAACTCCTATAAGCTGCATCTCCTACACACAGGATACAGAAAACCCGCATATTGTGAATGCCTAATTCCAGGCTACAGAACTCTGTAAACAACGTCTCTCTACTCCCAGGATGCAGAACTCCGCTAAACCGCGTCTCTCTACATCCAGGTTACAGAACTCCCTTAAGCTGCGTCTGCTACACTCAGGCTACAGGCATCCCAGCTACGGCATATGCCTACTCCCAGGCAACGGAACTCTTTTAAACTGATTCTCTCTCCATACACCCAGGACACAGAACTCCTGGAACACGTGTCTCTCTACGTCCGGTTCACAGAGCTCCCGTAAGCTGCCTATCCTACATTCAGGGTACAGTGAACCCGCAATAGCGAATGCCTAATTCCAGGCTACAGAACACAAGTAAACAGCTCCTCTCTACACCCAGGAGAGAGAACGCCTGTAAACTGCGTCTCTCTACATCCAGGTAAAAGAGCTCCCGTAAGCCCCCCTCTCCTTCACTCAGGATACAGAAATCCCATACACAGCGTATGCCTATTGCCAAGCTGCAGCACTCTTGGAAAGTGCTTCTCCCTGCACAAGAGACAGAACTCCGGTAAACTGCATCTCTCTACACCCAGGTTCCTGAACTCCCATAAGCTGCGTCTGCTACACTCAGGCTACGGGAATCCCATATACAGCGTATGCCTACTCCAAGGCTGCCGAACTCTTGTAAACTGCTTCTCTCTACACAAGGATACAGACCTCCGGTAAAATGCTTCTCACTACGTTCAGGTGGCAGAACTACCGTAAGCTGCATCTGCTGCACTCAGGATACAGAAAACCCGCATATGGCGAAAGCCTACTCCCAGGCTTCAGAACTCCCGTAAACAACTTCTCTCTACGCCCAGGATGCACAACTCCAGTAAACTGCATCTCTGTATGTCTAGGTTACAGAACTCCCGTAAGCTGCGTCTGATTCACTCAGGCCATAGGAATCCCGTATACAGCGTATGCCTACTCCCAGGCCGCAGAACTCCGGGAAACAGCTTCTCTGTACATTCAACCTACAGAACTCCTGGACACTGCATCTCTCGACACTTAGGTTACAGACCTCACAGAAGTTGCAACTCCTACACTCAGGATACAGACAACGCACATATAGCGAGTGGCTAATTACAGTCTACAGAACTCCAGGAAACAGCTAGCTCCTCTCTACACAAAGGATAGAGAACTCCTGGAAATCGCGCCGCTCTACATCCATTTTACAGAAATCCCGAAAGTTGCATCTGCTACACACACTCAGCATACAAAAAACCCGCATATAGCGAATACCTACTTCTAAGCTACAGAACTCCAGGAAAGAGCTCCTCTCTACACCAAGGACAGAGAACTCCTGGAAACTGCGTCGATCTGCATCCAGGTAACAGAGCTCCCGTAAGCTGCGTCTCCTACACTCAGGCTTCAGAAATCCCATGCACTGCGTATGCCTATTGCCAGGCTACAGACCTCTTGGAAACCACTGCTCTCAGCACTCAGATACAGAACTCCGGTAAACTGCGTCTCTCTACATGCAGGTTACAGAATTCCCCGTAAGCATCGTGTGCTCCACTCAGGCTGCAGGACTCCTGGAAACTGTGTCTCTCGATATCCGTGGTACAGAACACCCGTAAGCTGGCTATCCTACACTCAGGGTACAGTAAACCCGCGTATTTTCTATGCCTAATTCCAGGATACAGAAGTCCCGTAAACTGCTTCTCCCAACACTCAGGATACCTAACTCCGCTAGGCTGTGTCTCTCTACATTCAGGGGGCAGAACTCCTGTAAGCTGCATCTCCTACACACAGGATACAGAAAACCCGCATATTGTGAATGCCTAATTCCAGGCTACAGAACTCCCGTAAACAACGTCTCTCTACTCCCAGGATGCAGAACTCCGGTAAACTGCGTCTCTCTACATGCAGGTTACAGAATTCCCCGTAAGCATCGTGTGCTCCACTCAGGCTGCAGGACTCCTGGAAACTGTGTCTCTCGATATCCGTGGTACAGAACACCCGTAAGCTGGCTATCCTACATTCAGGTACAGTAAACCCGCGTATTGTGTATGCCTAATTCCAGGATACGGAAGTCCCGTAAACTGCTTCTCCCTACACCCAGGATACCTAACTCCGCTAAGCTGTGTCTCTCTACATTCAGGGGGCAGAACTCCTATAAGCTGCATCTCCTACACACAGGATACAGAAAACCCGCATATTGTGAATGCCTAATTCCAGGCTACAGAACTCTGTAAACAACGTCTCTCTACTCCCAGGATGCAGAACTCCGCTAAACCGCGTCTCTCTACATCCAGGTTACAGAACTCCCTTAAGCTGCGTCTGCTACACTCAGGCTACAGGCATCCCAGCTACGGCATATGCCTACTCCCAGGCAACGGAACTCTTTTAAACTGATTCTCTCTCCATACACCCAGGACACAGAACTCCTGGAACACGTGTCTCTCTACGTCCGGTTCACAGAGCTCCCGTAAGCTGCCTATCCTACATTCAGGGTACAGTGAACCCGCAATAGCGAATGCCTAATTCCAGGCTACAGAACACAAGTAAACAGCTCCTCTCTACACCCAGGAGAGAGAACGCCTGTAAACTGCGTCTCTCTACATCCAGGTAAAAGAGCTCCCGTAAGCCCCCCTCTCCTTCACTCAGGATACAGAAATCCCATACACAGCGTATGCCTATTGCCAAGCTGCAGCACTCTTGGAAAGTGCTTCTTCCTGCACAAGAGACAGAACTCCGGTAAACTGCATCTCTCTACACCCAGGTTCCTGAACTCCCATAAGCTGCGTCTGCTACACTCAGGCTACGGGAATCCCATATACAGCGTATGCCTACTCCAAGGCTGCCGAACTCTTGTAAACTGCTTCTCTCTACACAAGGATACAGACCTCCGGTAAAATGCTTCTCACTACGTTCAGGTGGCAGAACTACCGTAAGCTGCATCTGCTGCACTCAGGATACAGAAAACCCGCATATGGCGAAAGCCTACTCCCAGGCTTCAGAACTCCCGTAAACAACTTCTCTCTACGCCCAGGATGCACAACTCCAGTAAACTGCATCTCTGTACGTCTAGGTTACAGAACTCCCGTAAGCTGCGTCTGATACACTCAGGCCATAGGAATCCCGTATACAGCGTATGCCTACTCCCAGGCCGCAGAACCCCGGGAAACAGCTTCTCTGTACATTCAACCTACAGAACTCCTGGACACTGCATCTCTCGACACTTAGGTTACAGACCTCACAGAAGTTGCAACTCTTACACTCAGGATACAGACAACGCACATATAGCGAGTGGCTAATTACAGTCTACAGAACTCCAGGAAACAGCTAGCTCCTCTCTACACAAAGGATAGAGAACTCCTGGAAACCGCGCCGCTCTACATCCATTTTACAGAAATCCCGAAAGTTGCATCTGCTACACACACTCAGCATACAAAAAACCCGCATATAGCGAATACCTACTTCTAAGCTACAGAACTCCAGGAAAGAGCTCCTCTCTACACCAAGGACAGAGAACTCCTGGAAACTGCGTCGATCTGCATCCAGGTAACAGAGCTCCCGTAAGCTGCGTCTCCTACACTCAGGCTTCAGAAATCCCATGCACTGCGTATGCCTATTGCCAGGCTACAGACCTCTTGGAAACCACTGCTCTCAGCACTCAGATACAGAACTCCGGTAAACTGCGTCTCTCTACATGCAGGTTACAGAATTCCCCGTAAGCATCGTGTGCTCCACTCAGGCTGCAGGACTCCTGGAAACTGTGTCTCTCGATATCTGTGGTACAGAACACCCGTAAGCTGGCTATCCTACACTCAGGGTACAGTAAACCCGCGTATTGTGTATGCCTAATTCCAGGATACAGAAGTCCCGTAAACTGCTTCTCCCAACACTCAGGATACCTAACTCCGCTAGGCTGTGTCTCTCTACATTCAGGGGGCAGAACTCCTGTAAGCTGCATCTCCTACACACAGGATACAGAAAACCCGCATATTGTGAATGCCTAATTCCAGGCTACAGAACTCCCGTAAACAACGTCTCTCTACTCCCAGGATGCAGAACTCCGGTAAATTGCGTCTCTCTACATGCAGGTTACAGAATTCCCCGTAAGCATCGTGTGCTCCACTCAGGCTGCAGGACTCCTGGAAACTGTGTCTCTCAATATCCGTGGTACAGAACACCCGTAAGCTGGCTATCCTACACTCAGGGTACAGTAAACCCGCGTATTGTGTATGCCTAATTCCAGGATACGGAAGTCCCGTAAACTGCTTCTCCCTACACCCAGGATACCTAACTCCGCTAAGCTGTGTCTCTCTACATTCAGGGGGCAGAACTCCTATAAGCTGCATCTCCTACACACAGGATACAGAAAACCCGCATATTGTGAATGCCTAATTCCAGGCTACAGAACTCTGTAAACAACGTCTCTCTACTCCCAGGATGCAGAACTCCGCTAAACCGCGTCTCTCTACATCCAGGTTACAGAACTCCCTTAAGCTGCGTCTGCTACACTCAGGCTACAGGCATCCCAGCTACGGCATATGCCTACTCCCAGGCAACGGAACTCTTTTAAACTGAATCTCTCTCCATATACCCAGGACACAGAACTCCTGGAACACGTGTCTCTCTACGTCCGGTTCACAGAGCTCCCATAAGCTGCCTATCCTACATTCAGGGTACAGTGAACCCGCAATAGCGAATGCCTAATTCCAGCTACAGAACACAAGTAAACAGCTCCTCTCTACACCCAGGAGAAAGAACGCCTGTAAACTGCGTCTCTCTACATCCAGGTAAAAGAGCTCCCGTAAGCCCCCCTCTCCTTCACTCAGGATACAGAAATCCCATACACAGCGTATGCCTATTGCCAAGCTGCAGCACTCTTGGAAAGTGCTTCTCCCTGCACAAGAGACAGAACTCCGGTAAACTGCATCTCTCTACACCCAGGTTCCTGAACTCCCATAAGCTGCGTCTGCTACACTCAGGCTACGGGAATCCCATATACAGCGTATGCCTACTCCAAGGCTGCCGAACTCTTGTAAACTGCTTCTCTCTACACAAGGATACAGACCTCCGGTAAAATGCTTCTCACTACGTTCAGGTGGCAGAACTACCGTAAGCTGCATCTGCTGCACTCAGGATACAGAAAACCCGCATATGGCGAAAGCCTACTCCCAGGCTTCAGAACTCCCGTAAACAACTTCTCTCTACGCCCAGGATGCACAACTCCAGTAAACTGCATCTCTGTATGTCTAGGTTACAGAACTCCCATAAGCTGCGTCTGATTCACTCAGGCCATAGGAATCCCGTATACAGCGTATGCCTACTCCCAGGCCGCAGAACTCCGGGAAACAGCTTCTCTGTACATTCAACCTACAGAACTCCTGGACACTGCATCTCTCGACACTTAGGTTACAGACCTCACAGAAGTTGCAACTCCTACACTCAGGATACAGACAACGCACATATAGCGAGTGGCTAATTACAGTCTACAGAACTCCAGGAAACAGCTAGCTCCTCTCTACACAAAGGATAGAGAACTCCTGGAAATCGCGCCGCTCTACATCCATTTTACAGAAATCCCGAAAGTTGCATCTGCTACACACACTCAGCATACAAAAAACCCGCATATAGCGAATACCTACTTCTAAGCTACAGAACTCCAGGAAAGAGCTCCTCTCTACACCAAGGACAGAGAACTCCTGGAAACTGCGTCGATCTGCATCCAGGTAACAGAGCTCCCGTAAGCTGCGTCTCCTACACTCAGGCTTCAGAAATCCCATGCACTGCGTATGCCTATTGCCAGGCTACAGACCTCTTGGAAACCACTGCTCTCAGCACTCAGATACAGAACTCCGGTAAACTGCGTCTCTCTACATGCAGGTTACAGAATTCCCCGTAAGCATCGTGTGCTCCACTCAGGCTGCAGGACTCCTGGAAACTGTGTCTCTCGATATCCGTGGTACAGAACACCCGTAAGCTGGCTATCCTACACTCAGGGTACAGTAAACCCGCGTATTTTCTATGCCTAATTCCAGGATACAGAAGTCCCGTAAACTGCTTCTCCCAACACTCAGGATACCTAACTCCGCTAGGCTGTGTCTCTCTACATTCAGGGGGCAGAACTCCTGTAAGCTGCATCTCCTACACACAGGATACAGAAAACCCGCATATTGTGAATGCCTAATTCCAGGCTACAGAACTCCCGTAAACAACGTCTCTCTACTCCCAGGATGCAGAACTCCGGTAAACTGCGTCTCTCTACATGCAGGTTACAGAATTCCCCGTAAGCATCGTGTGCTCCACTCAGGCTGCAGGACTCCTGGAAACTGTGTCTCTCGATATCCGTGGTACAGAACACCCGTAAGCTGGCTATCCTACATTCAGGTACAGTAAACCCGCGTATTGTGTATGCCTAATTCCAGGATACGGAAGTCCCGTAAACTGCTTCTCCCTACACCCAGGATACCTAACTCCGCTAAGCTGTGTCTCTCTACATTCAGGGCGCAGAACTCCTATAAGCTGCATCTCCTACACACAGGATACAGAAAACCCGCATATTGTGAATGCCTAATTCCAGGCTACAGAACTCTGTAAACAACGTCTCTCTACTCCCAGGATGCAGAACTCCGCTAAACCGCGTCTCTCTACATCCAGGTTACAGAACTCCCTTAAGCTGCGTCTGCTACACTCAGGCTACAGGCATCCCAGCTACGGCATATGCCTACTCCCAGGCAACGGAACTCTTTTAAACTGATTCTCTCTCCATACACCCAGGACACAGAACTCCTGGAACACGTGTCTCTCTACGTCCGGTTCACAGAGCTCCCGTAAGCTGCCTATCCTACATTCAGGGTACAGTGAACCCGCAATAGCGAATGCCTAATTCCAGGCTACAGAACACAAGTAAACAGCTCCTCTCTACACCCAGGAGAGAGAACGCCTGTAAACTGCGTCTCTCTACATCCAGGTAAAAGAGCTCCCGTAAGCCCCCCTCTCCTTCACTCAGGATACAGAAATCCCATACACAGCGTATGCCTATTGCCAAGCTGCAGCACTCTTGGAAAGTGCTTCTTCCTGCACAAGAGACAGAACTCCGGTAAACTGCATCTCTCTACACCCAGGTTCCTGAACTCCCATAAGCTGCGTCTGCTACACTCAGGCTACGGGAATCCCATATACAGCGTATGCCTACTCCAAGGCTGCCGAACTCTTGTAAACTGCTTCTCTCTACACAAGGATACAGACCTCCGGTAAAATGCTTCTCACTACGTTCAGGTGGCAGAACTACCGTAAGCTGCATCTGCTGCACTCAGGATACAGAAAACCCGCATATGGCGAAAGCCTACTCCCAGGCTTCAGAACTCCCGTAAACAACTTCTCTCTACGCCCAGGATGCACAACTCCAGTAAACTGCATCTCTGTACGTCTAGGTTACAGAACTCCCGTAAGCTGCGCCTGATACACTCAGGCCATAGGAATCCCGTATACAGCGTATGCCTACTCCCAGGCCGCAGAACCCCGGGAAACAGCTTCTCTGTACATTCAACCTACAGAACTCCTGGACACTGCATCTCTCGACACTTAGGTTACAGACCTCACAGAAGTTGCAACTCTTACACTCAGGATACAGACAACGCACATATAGCGAGTGGCTAATTACAGTCTACAGAACTCCAGGAAACAGCTAGCTCCTCTCTACACAAAGGATAGAGAACTCCTGGAAACCGCGCCGCTCTACATCCATTTTACAGAAATCCCGAAAGTTGCGTCTGCTACACACACTCAGCATACAAAAAACCCGCATATAGCGAATACCTACTTCTAAGCTACAGAACTCCAGGAAAGAGCTCCTCTCTACACCAAGGACAGAGAACTCCTGGAAACTGCGTCGATCTGCATCCAGGTAACAGAGCTCCCGTAAGCTGCGTCTCCTACACTCAGGCTTCAGAAATCCCATGCACTGCGTATGCCTATTGCCAGGCTACAGACCTCTTGGAAACCACTGCTCTCAGCACTCAGATACAGAACTCCGGTAAACTGCGTCTCTCTACATGCAGGTTACAGAATTCCCCGTAAGCATCGTGTGCTCCACTCAGGCTGCAGGACTCCTGGAAACTGTGTCTCTCGATATCTGTGGTACAGAACACCCGTAAGCTGGCTATCCTACACTCAGGGTACAGTAAACCCGCGTATTGTGTATGCCTAATTCCAGGATACAGAAGTCCCGTAAACTGCTTCTCCCAACACTCAGGATACCTAACTCCGCTAGGCTGTGTCTCTCTACATTCAGGGGGCAGAACTCCTGTAAGCTGCATCTCCTACACACAGGATACAGAAAACCCGCATATTGTGAATGCCTAATTCCAGGCTACAGAACTCCCGTAAACAACGTCTCTCTACTCCCAGGATGCAGAACTCCGGTAAACTGCGTCTCTCTACATGCAGGTTACAGAATTCCCCGTAAGCATCGTGTGCTCCACTCAGGCTGCAGGACTCCTGGAAACTGTGTCTCTCAATATCCGTGGTACAGAACACCCGTAAGCTGGCTATCCTACACTCAGGGTACAGTAAACCCGCGTATTGTGTATGCCTAATTCCAGGATACGGAAGTCCCGTAAACTGCTTCTCCCTACACCCAGGATACCTAACTCCGCTAAGCTGTGTCTCTCTACATTCAGGGGGCAGAACTCCTATAAGCTGCATCTCCTACACACAGGATACAGAAAACCCGCATATTGTGAATGCCTAATTCCAGGCTACAGAACTCTGTAAACAACGTCTCTCTACTCCCAGGATGCAGAACTCCGCTAAACCGCGTCTCTCTACATCCAGGTTACAGAACTCCCTTAAGCTGCGTCTGCTACACTCAGGCTACAGGCATCCCAGCTACGGCATATGCCTACTCCCAGGCAACGGAACTCTTTTAAACTGAATCTCTCTCCATATACCCAGGACACAGAACTCCTGGAACACGTGTCTCTCTACGTCCGGTTCACAGAGCTCCCATAAGCTGCCTATCCTACATTCAGGGTACAGTGAACCCGCAATAGCGAATGCCTAATTCCAGCTACAGAACACAAGTAAACAGCTCCTCTCTACACCCAGGAGAAAGAACGCCTGTAAACTGCGTCTCTCTACATCCAGGTAAAAGAGCTCCCGTAAGCCCCCCTCTCCTTCACTCAGGATACAGAAATCCCATACACAGCGTATGCCTATTGCCAAGCTGCAGCACTCTTGGAAAGTGCTTCTCCCTGCACAAGAGACAGAACTAAGGTAAACTGCATCTCTCTACACCCAGGTTCCTGAACTCCCATAAGCTGCGTCTGCTACACTCAGGCTACGGGAATCCCATATACAGCGTATGCCTACTCCAAGGCTGCCGAACTCTTGTAAACTGCTTCTCTCTACACAAGGATACAGACCTCCGGTAAAATGCTTCTCACTACGTTCAGGTGGCAGAACTACCGTAAGCTGCATCTGCTGCACTCAGGATACAGAAAACCCGCATATGGCGAAAGCCTACTCCCAGGCTTCAGAACTCCCGTAAACAACTTCTCTCTACGCCCAGGATGCACAACTCCAGTAAACTGCATCTCTGTATGTCTAGGTTACAGAACTCCCATAAGCTGCGTCTGATTCACTCAGGCCATAGGAATCCCGTATACAGCGTATGCCTACTCCCAGGCCGCAGAACTCCGGGAAACAGCTTCTCTGTACATTCAACCTACAGAACTCCTGGACACTGCATCTCTCGACACTTAGGTTACAGACCTCACAGAAGTTGCAACTCCTACACTCAGGATACAGACAACGCACATATAGCGAGTGGCTAATTACAGTCTACAGAACTCCAGGAAACAGCTAGCTCCTCTCTACACAAAGGATAGAGAACTCCTGGAAATCGCGCCGCTCTACATCCATTTTACAGAAATCCCGAAAGTTGCATCTGCTACACACACTCAGCATACAAAAAACCCGCATATAGCGAATACCTACTTCTAAGCTACAGAACTCCAGGAAAGAGCTCCTCTCTACACCAAGGACAGAGAACTCCTGGAAACTGCGTCGATCTGCATCCAGGTAACAGAGCTCCCGTAAGCTGCGTCTCCTACACTCAGGCTTCAGAAATCCCATGCACTGCGTATGCCTATTGCCAGGCTACAGACCTCTTGGAAACCACTGCTCTCAGCACTCAGATACAGAACTCCGGTAAACTGCGTCTCTCTACATGCAGGTTACAGAATTCCCCGTAAGCATCGTGTGCTCCACTCAGGCTGCAGGACTCCTGGAAACTGTGTCTCTCGATATCCGTGGTACAGAACACCCGTAAGCTGGCTATCCTACACTCAGGGTACAGTAAACCCGCGTATTGTGTATGCCTAATTCCAGGATACAGAAGTCCCGTAAACTGCTTCTCCCAACACTCAGGATACCTAACTCCGCTAGGCTGTGTCTCTCTACATTCAGGGGGCAGAACTCCTGTAAGCTGCATCTCCTACACACAGGATACAGAAAACCCGCATATTGTGAATGCCTAATTCCAGGCTACAGAACTCCCGTAAACAACGTCTCTCTACTCCCAGGATGCAGAACTCCGGTAAACTGCGTCTCTCTACATGCAGGTTACAGAATTCCCCGTAAGCATCGTGTGCTCCACTCAGGCTGCAGGACTCCTGGAAACTGTGTCTCTCGATATCCGTGGTACAGAACACCCGTAAGCTGGCTATCCTACATTCAGGGTACAGTAAACCCGCGTATTGTGTATGCCTAATTCCAGGATACGGAAGTCCCGTAAACTGCTTCTCCCTACACCCAGGATACCTAACTCCGCTAAGCTGTGTCTCTCTACATTCAGGGGGCAGAACTCCTATAAGCTGCATCTCCTACACACAGGATACAGAAAACCCGCATATTGTGAATGCCTAATTCCAGGCTACAGAACTCTGTAAACAACGTCTCTCTACTCCCAGGATGCAGAACTCCGCTAAACCGCGTCTCTCTACATCCAGGTTACAGAACTCCCTTAAGCTGCGTCTGCTACACTCAGGCTACAGGCATCCCAGCTACGGCATATGCCTACTCCCAGGCAACGGAACTCTTTTAAACTGATTCTCTCTCCATACACCCAGGACACAGAACTCCTGGAACACGTGTCTCTCTACGTCCGGTTCACAGAGCTCCCGTAAGCTGCCTATCCTACATTCAGGGTACAGTGAACCCGCAATAGCGAATGCCTAATTCCAGGCTACAGAACACAAGTAAACAGCTCCTCTCTACACCCAGGAGAGAGAACGCCTGTAAACTGCGTCTCTCTACATCCAGGTAAAAGAGCTCCCGTAAGCCCCCCTCTCCTTCACTCAGGATACAGAAATCCCATACACAGCGTATGCCTATTGCCAAGCTGCAGCACTCTTGGAAAGTGCTTCTCCCTGCACAAGAGACAGAACTCCGGTAAACTGCATCTCTCTACACCCAGGTTCCTGAACTCCCAAAAGCTGCGTCTGCTACACTCAGGCTACGGGAATCCCATATACAGCGTATGCCTACTCCAAGGCTGCCGAACTCTTGTAAACTGCTTCTCTCTACACAAGGATACAGACCTCCGGTAAAATGCTTCTCACTACGTTCAGGTGGCAGAACTACCGTAAGCTGCATCTGCTGCACTCAGGATACAGAAAACCCGCATATGGCGAAAGCCTACTCCCAGGCTTCAGAACTCCCGTAAACAACTTCTCTCTACGCCCAGGATGCACAACTCCAGTAAACTGCATCTCTGTACGTCTAGGTTACAGAACTCCCGTAAGCTGCGTCTGATACATTCAGGCCATAGGAATCCCGTATACAGCGTATGCCTACTCCCAGGCCGCAGAACTCCGGGAAACAGCTTCTCTGTACATTCAACCTACAGAACTCCTGGACACTGCATCTCTCGACACTTAGGTTACAGACCTCACAGAAGTTGCAACTCCTACACTCAGGATACAGACAACGCACATATAGCGAGTGGCTAACTACAGTCTACAGAACTCCAGGAAACAGCTAGCTCCTCTCTACACAAAGGATAGAGAACTCCTGGAAACCGCGCCGCTCTACATCCATTTTACAGAAATCCCGAAAGTTGCGTCTGCTACACACACTCAGCATACAAAAAACCCGCATATAGCGAATACCTACTTCTAAGCTACAGAACTCCAGGAAAGAGCTCCTCTCTACACCAAGGACAGAGAACTCCTGGAAACTGCGTCGATCTGCATCCAGGTAACAGAGCTCCCGTAAGCTGCGTCTCCTTCACTCAGGCTTCAGAAATCCCATGCACTGCGTATGCCTATTGCCAGGCTACAGACCTCTTGGAAACCACTGCTCTCAGCACTCAGATACAGAACTCCGGTAAACTGCGTCTCTCTACATGCAGGTTACAGAATTCCCCGTAAGCATCGTGTGCTCCACTCAGGCTGCAGGACTCCTGGAAACTGTGTCTCTCGATATCCGTGGTACAGAACACCCGTAAGCTGGCTATCCTACACTCAGGGTACAGTAAACCCGCGTATTGTGTATGCCTAATTCCAGGATACAGAAGTCCCGTAAACTGCTTCTCCCAACACTCAGGATACCTAACTCCGCTAGGCTGTGTCTCTCTACATTCAGGGGGCAGAACTCCTGTAAGCTGCATCTCCTACACACAGGATACAGAAAACCCGCATATTGTGAATGCCTAATTCCAGGCTACAGAACTCCCGTAAACAACGTCTCTCTACTCCCAGGATGCAGAACTCCGCTAAACCGCCTCTCTCTACATCCAGGTTACAGAACTCCCTTAAGCTGCGTCTGCTACACTCAGGCTACAGGCATCCCAGCTACGGCATATGCCTACTCCCAGGCAACGGAACTCTTTTAAACTGAATCTCTCTCCATACACCCAGGACACAGAACTCCTGGAACACGTGTCTCTCTACGTCCGGTTCACAGAGCTCCCGTAAGCTGCCTATCCTACATTCAGGGTACAGTGAACCCGCAATAGCGAATGCCTAATTCCAGGCTACAGAACACAAGTAAACAGCTCCTGTCTACACCCAGGAGAGAGAACGCCTGTAAACTGCGTCTCTCTACATCCAGGTAAAAGAGCTCCCGTAAGCCCCCCTCTCCTTCACTCAGGATACAGAAATCCCATACACAGCGTATGCCTATTGCCAAGCTGCAGCACTCTTGGAAAGTGCTTCTCCCTGCACAAGAGACAGAACTCCGGTAAACTGCATCTCTCTACACCCAGGTTCCTGAACTCCCATAAGCTGCGTCTGCTACACTCAGGCTACGGGAATCCCATATACAGCGTATGCCTACTCCAAGGCTGCCGAACTCTTGTAAACTGCTTCTCTCTACACAAGGATACAGACCTCCGGTAAAATGCTTCTCACTACGTTCAGGTGGCAGAACTACCGTAAGCTGCATCTGCTGCACTCAGGATACAGAAAACCCGCATATGGCGAAAGCCTACTCCCAGGCTTCAGAACTCCCGTAAACAACTTCTCTCTACGCCCAGGATGCACAACTCCAGTAAACTGCATCTCTGTATGTCTAGGTTACAGAACTCCCGTAAGCTGCGTCTGATACACTCAGGCCATAGGAATCCCCTATACAGCGTATGCCTACTCCCAGGCCGCAGAACTCCGGGAAACAGCTTCTCTGTACATTCAACCTACAGAACTCCTGGACACTGCATCTCTCGACACTTAGGTTACAGACCTCACAGAAGTTGCAACTCTTACACTCAGGATACAGACAACGCACATATAGCGAGTGGCTAATTACAGTCTACAGAACTCCAGGAAACAGCTAGCTCCTCTCTACACAAAGGATAGAGAACTCCTGGAAACCGCGCCGCTCTACATCCATTTTACAGAAATCCCGAAAGTTGCGTCTGCTACACACACTCAGCATACAAAAAACCCGCATATAGCGAATACCTACTTCTAAGCTACAGAACTCCAGGAAAGAGCTCCTCTCTACACCAAGGACAGAGAACTCCTGGAAACTGCGTCGATCTGCATCCAGGTAACAGAGCTCCCGTAAGCTGCGTCTCCTACACTCAGGCTTCAGAAATCCCATGCACTGCGTATGCCTATTGCCAGGCTACAGACCTCTTGGAAACCACTGCTCTCAGCACTCAGATACAGAACTCCGGTAAACTGCGTCTCTCTACATGCAGGTTACAGAATTCCCCGTAAGCATCGTGTGCTCCACTCAGGCTGCAGGACTCCTGGAAACTGTGTCTCTCGATATCCGTGGTACAGAACACCCGTAAGCTGGCTATCCTACACTCAGGGTACAGTAAACCCGCGTATTGTGTATGCCTAATTCCAGGATACAGAAGTCCCGTAAACTGCTTCTCCCTACACCCAGGATACCTAACTCCGCTAAGCTGTGTCTCTCTACATTCAGGGGGCAGAACTCCTGTAAGCTGCATCTCCTACACACAGGATACAGAAAACCCGCATATTGTGAATGCCTAATTCCAGGCTACAGAACTCCCGTAAACAACGTCTCTCTACTCCCAGGATGCAGAACTCCGCTAA
Source organism: Lepus europaeus (assembly GCF_033115175.1). NCBI lineage: Eukaryota > Metazoa > Chordata > Mammalia > Lagomorpha > Leporidae > Lepus > Lepus europaeus. The sequence continues at coordinate 342,412 of NW_026909044.1, forward strand.
ACCGCGTCTCTCTACATCCAGGTTACAGAACTCCCTTAAGCTGCGTCTGCTGCACTCAGGCTACAGGCATCCCAGCTACGGCATATGCCTACTCCCAGGCAACGGAACTCTTTTAAACTGAATCTCTCTCCATACACCCAGGACACAGAACTCCTGGAACTCGTGTCTCTCTACGTCCGGTTCACAGAGCTCCCGTAAGCTGCCTATCCTACATTCAGGGTACAGTGAACCCGCAATAGCGAATGCCTAATTCCAGGCTACAGAACACAAGTAAACAGCTCCTGTCTACACCCAGGAGAGAGAACGCCTGTAAACTGCGTCTCTCTACATCCAGGTAAAAGAGCTCCCGTAAGCCCCCCTCTCCTTCACTCAGGATACAGAAATCCCATACACAGCGTATGCCTATTGCCAAGCTGCAGCACTCTTGGAAAGTGCTTCTCCCTGCACAAGAGACAGAACTCCGGTAAACTGCATCTCTCTACACCCAGGTTCCTGAACTCCCAAAAGCTGCGTCTGCTACACTCAGGCTACGGGAATCCCATATACAGCGTATGCCTACTCCAAGGCTGCCGAACTCTTGTAAACTGCTTCTCTCTACACAAGGATACAGACCTCCGGTAAAATGCTTCTCACTACGTTCAGGTGGCAGAACTACCGTAAGCTGCATCTGCTGCACTCAGGATACAGAAAACCCGCATATGGCGAAAGCCTACTCCCAGGCTTCAGAACTCCCGTAAACAACTTCTCTCTACGCCCAGGATGCACAACTCCAGTAAACTGCATCTCTGTACGTCTAGGTTACAGAACTCCCGTAAGCTGCGTCTGATACATTCAGGCCATAGGAATCCCGTATACAGCGTATGCCTACTCCCAGGCCGCAGAACTCCGGGAAACAGCTTCTCTGTACATTCAACCTACAGAACTCCTGGACACTGCATCTCTCGACACTTAGGTTACAGACCTCACAGAAGTTGCAACTCCTACACTCAGGATACAGACAACGCACATATAGCGAGTGGCTAACTACAGTCTACAGAACTCCAGGAAACAGCTAGCTCCTCTCTACACAAAGGATAGAGAACTCCTGGAAACCGCGCCGCTCTACATCCATTTTACAGAAATCCCGAAAGTTGCGTCTGCTACACACACTCAGCATACAAAAAACCCGCATATAGCGAATACCTACTTCTAAGCTACAGAACTCCAGGAAAGAGCTCCTCTCTACACCAAGGACAGAGAACTCCTGGAAACTGCGTCGATCTGCATCCAGGTAACAGAGCTCCCGTAAGCTGCGTCTCCTTCACTCAGGCTTCAGAAATCCCATGCACTGCGTATGCCTATTGCCAGGCTACAGACCTCTTGGAAACCACTGCTCTCAGCACTCAGATACAGAACTCCGGTAAACTGCGTCTCTCTACATGCAGGTTACAGAATTCCCCGTAAGCATCGTGTGCTCCACTCAGGCTGCAGGACTCCTGGAAACTGTGTCTCTCGATATCCGTGGTACAGAACACCCGTAAGCTGGCTATCCTACACTCAGGGTACAGTAAACCCGCGTATTGTGTATGCCTAATTCCAGGATACAGAAGTCCCGTAAACTGCTTCTCCCAACACTCAGGATACCTAACTCCGCTAGGCTGTGTCTCTCTACATTCAGGGGGCAGAACTCCTGTAAGCTGCATCTCCTACACACAGGATACAGAAAACCCGCATATTGTGAATGCCTAATTCCAGGCTACAGAACTCCCGTAAACAACGTCTCTCTACTCCCAGGATGCAGAACTCCGCTAAACCGCCTCTCTCTACATCCAGGTTACAGAACTCCCTTAAGCTGCGTCTGCTACACTCAGGCTACAGGCATCCCAGCTACGGCATATGCCTACTCCCAGGCAACGGAACTCTTTTAAACTGAATCTCTCTCCATACACCCAGGACACAGAACTCCTGGAACACGTGTCTCTCTACGTCCGGTTCACAGAGCTCCCGTAAGCTGCCTATCCTACATTCAGGGTACAGTGAACCCGCAATAGCGAATGCCTAATTCCAGGCTACAGAACACAAGTAAACAGCTCCTGTCTACACCCAGGAGAGAGAACGCCTGTAAACTGCGTCTCTCTACATCCAGGTAAAAGAGCTCCCGTAAGCCCCCCTCTCCTTCACTCAGGATACAGAAATCCCATACACAGCGTATGCCTATTGCCAAGCTGCAGCACTCTTGGAAAGTGCTTCTCCCTGCACAAGAGACAGAACTCCGGTAAACTGCATCTCTCTACACCCAGGTTCCTGAACTCCCATAAGCTGCGTCTGCTACACTCAGGCTACGGGAATCCCATATACAGCGTATGCCTACTCCAAGGCTGCCGAACTCTTGTAAACTGCTTCTCTCTACACAAGGATACAGACCTCCGGTAAAATGCTTCTCACTACGTTCAGGTGGCAGAACTACCGTAAGCTGCATCTGCTGCACTCAGGATACAGAAAACCCGCATATGGCGAAAGCCTACTCCCAGGCTTCAGAACTCCCGTAAACAACTTCTCTCTACGCCCAGGATGCACAACTCCAGTAAACTGCATCTCTGTATGTCTAGGTTACAGAACTCCCGTAAGCTGCGTCTGATACACTCAGGCCATAGGAATCCCCTATACAGCGTATGCCTACTCCCAGGCCGCAGAACTCCGGGAAACAGCTTCTCTGTACATTCAACCTACAGAACTCCTGGACACTGCATCTCTCGACACTTAGGTTACAGACCTCACAGAAGTTGCAACTCCTACACTCAGGATACAGACAACGCACATATAGCGAGTGGCTAATTACAGTCTACAGAACTCCAGGAAACAGCTAGCTCCTCTCTACACAAAGGATAGAGAACTCCTGGAAACCGCGCCGCTCTACATCCATTTTACAGAAATCCCGAAAGTTGCGTCTGCTACACACACTCAGCATACAAAAAACCCGCATATAGCGAATACCTACTTCTAAGCTACAGAACTCCAGGAAAGAGCTCCTCTCTACACCAAGGACAGAGAACTCCTGGAAACTGCGTCGATCTGCATCCAGGTAACAGAGCTCCCGTAAGCTGCGTCTCCTACACTCAGGCTTCAGAAATCCCATGCACTGCGTATGCCTATTGCCAGGCTACAGACCTCTTGGAAACCACTGCTCTCAGCACTCAGATACAGAACTCCGGTAAACTGCGTCTCTCTACATGCAGGTTACAGAATTCCCCGTAAGCATCGTGTGCTCCACTCAGGCTGCAGGACTCCTGGAAACTGTGTCTCTCGATATCCGTGGTACAGAACACCCGTAAGCTGGCTATCCTACACTCAGGGTACAGTAAACCCGCGTATTGTGTATGCCTAATTCCAGGATACAGAAGTCCCGTAAACTGCTTCTCCCAACACTCAGGATACCTAACTCCGCTAGGCTGTGTCTCTCTACATTCAGGGGGCAGAACTCCTGTAAGCTGCATCTCCTACACACAGGATACAGAAAACCCGCATATTGTGAATGCCTAATTCCAGGCTACAGAACTCCCATAAACAACGTCTCTCTACTCCCAGGATGCAGAACTCCGGTAAACTGCGTCTCTCTACATGCAGGTTACAGAATTCCCCGTAAGCATCGTGTGCTCCACTCAGGCTGCAGGACTCCTGGAAACTGTGTCTCTCGATATCCGTGGTACAGAACACCCGTAAGCTGGCTATCCTACATTCAGGGTACAGTAAACCCGCGTATTGTGTATGCCTAATTCCAGGATACGGAAGTCCCGTAAACTGCTTCTCCCTACACCCAGGATACCTAACTCCGCTAAGCTGTGTCTCTCTACATTCAGGGGGCAGAACTCCTGTAAGCTGCATCTCCTACACACAGGATACAGAAAACCCGCATATTGTGTATGCCTAATTCCAGGCTACAGAACTTCCGTAAACAATGTCTCTCTACTCCCAGGGTGCAGAACTCCGCTAAACCGCGTCTCTCTACATCCAGGTTACAGAACTCCCTTAAGCTGCATCTGCTACACTCAGGCTACAGGCATCCCAGCTACGGCATATGCCTACTCCCAGGCAACGGAACTCTTTTAAACTGATTCTCTCTCCATACACCCAGGACACAGAACTCCTGGAACACGTGTCTCTCTACGTCCGGTTCACAGAGCTCCCGTAAGCTGCCTATCCTACATTCAGGGTACAGTGAACCCGCAATAGCGAATGCCTAATTCCAGGCTACAGAACACAAGTAAACAGCTCCTCTCTACACCCAGGAGAGAGAACGCCTGTAAACTGCGTCTCTCTACATCCAGGCAAAAGAGCTCCCGTAAGCCCCCCTCTCCTTCACTCAGGATACAGAAATCCCATACACAGCGTATGCCTATTGCCAAGCTGCAGCACTCTTGGAAAGTGCTTCTCCCTGCACAAGAGACAGAACTCCGGTAAACTGCATCTCTCTACACCCAGGTTCCTGAACTCCCATAAGCTGCGTCTGCTACACTCAGGCTACGGGAATCCCATATACAGCGTATGCCTACTCCAAGGCTGCCGAACTCTTGTAAACTGCTTCTCTCTACACAAGGATACAGACCTCCGGTAAAATGCTTCTCACTACGTTCAGGTGGCAGAACTACCGTAAGCTACATCTGCTGCACTCAGGATACAGAAAACCCGCATATGGCGAAAGCCTATTCCCAGGCTTCAGAACTCCCGTAAACAACTTCTCTCTACGCCCAGGATGCACAACTCCAGTAAACTGCATCTCTGTATGTCTAGGTTACAGAACTCCCGTAAGCTGCGTCTGATACACTCAGGCCATAGGAATCCCCTATACAGCGTATGCCTACTCCCAGGCCGCAGAACTCCGGGAAACAGCTTCTCTGTACATTCAACCTACAGAACTCCTGGACACTGCATCTCGACACTTAGGTTACAGTCCTCACATAAGTTGCAACTCCTACACTCAGGATACAGACAACGCACCTATAGCGAGTGGCTGATTACAGTCTACAGAACTCCAGGAAACAGCTAGCTCCTCTCTACACAAAGGATAGAGAACTCCTGGAAACCGCGCCGCTCTACATCCATTTTACAGAAATCCTGAAAGTTGCGTCTGCTACACACACTCAGCATACAAAAAACCCGCATATAGCGAATACCTACTTCTAAGCTACAGAACTCCAGGAAAGAGCTCCTCTCTACACCAAGGACAGAGAACTCCTGGAAACTGCGTCGATCTGCATCCAGGTAACAGAGCTCCCGTAAGCTGCGTCTCCTACACTCAGGCTTCAGAAATCCCATGCACTGCGTATGCCTATTGCCAGGCTACAGACCTCTTGGAAACCACTGCTCTCAGCACTCAGATACAGAACTCCGGTAAACTGCGTCTCTCTACATGAGGTTACAGAATTCCCCGTAAGCATCGTGTGCTCCACTCAGGCTGCAGGACTCCTGGAAACTGTGTCTCTCGATATCCGTGGTACAGAACACCCGTAAGCTGGCTATTCTACACTCAGGGTACAGTAAACCCGCGTGTTGTGTATGCCTAATTCCAGGATACGGAAGTCCCGTAAACTGCTTCTCCCTACACCCAGGATACCTAACTCCGCTAAGCTGTGTCTCTCTACATTCAGGGGGCAGAACTCCTGTAAGCTGCATCTCCTACACACAGGATACAGAAAACCCGCATATTGTGTATGCCTAATTCCAGGCTACAGAACTCCCGTAAACAATGTCTCTCTACTCCCAGGGTGCAGAACTCCGCTAAACCGCGTCTCTCTACATCCAGGTTACAGAACTCCCTTAAGCTGCATCTGCTACACTCAGGCTACAGGCATCCCAGCTACGGCATATGCCTACTCCCAGGCAACGGAACTCTTTTAAACTGATTCTCTCTCCATACACCCAGGACACAGAACTCCTGGAACACGTGTCTCTCTACGTCCGGTTCACAGAGCTCCCGTAAGCTGCCTATCCTACATTCAGGGTACAGTGAACCCGCAATAGCGAATGCCTAATTCCAGGCTACAGAACACAAGTAAACAGCTCCTCTCTACACCCAGGAGAGAGAACGCCTGTAAACTGCGTCTCTCTACATCCAGGCAAAAGAGCTCCCGTAAGCCCCCCTCTCCTTCACTCAGGATACAGAAATCCCATACACAGCGTATGCCTATTGCCAAGCTGCAGCACTCTTGGAAAGTGCTTCTCCCTGCACAAGAGACAGAACTCCGGTAAACTGCATCTCTCTACACCCAGGTTCCTGAACTCCCATAAGCTGCGTCTGCTACACTCAGGCTACGGGAATCCCATATACAGCGTATGCCTACTCCAAGGCTGCCGAACTCTTGTAAACTGCTTCTCTCTACACAAGGATACAGACCTCCGGTAAAATGCTTCTCACTACGTTCAGGTGGCAGAACTACCGTAAGCTACATCTGCTGCACTCAGGATACAGAAAACCCGCATATGGCGAAAGCCTATTCCCAGGCTTCAGAACTCCCGTAAACAACTTCTCTCTACGCCCAGGATGCACAACTCCAGTAAACTGCATCTCTGTATGTCTAGGTTACAGAACTCCCGTAAGCTGCGTCTGATACACTCAGGCCATAGGAATCCCCTATACAGCGTATGCCTACTCCCAGGCCGCAGAACTCCGGGAAACAGCTTCTCTGTACATTCAACCTACAGAACTCCTGGACACTGCATCTCGACACTTAGGTTACAGTCCTCACATAAGTTGCAACTCCTACACTCAGGATACAGACAACGCACCTATAGCGAGTGGCTGATTACAGTCTACAGAACTCCAGGAAACAGCTAGCTCCTCTCTACACAAAGGATAGAGAACTCCTGGAAACCGCGCCGCTCTACATCCATTTTACAGAAATCCCGAAAGTTGCGTCTGCTACACACACTCAGCATACAAAAAACCCGCATATAGCGAATACCTACTTCTAAGCTACAGAACTCCAGGAAAGAGCTCCTCTCTACACCAAGGACAGAGAACTCCTGGAAACTGCGTCGATCTGCATCCAGGTAACAGAGCTCCCGTAAGCTGCGTCTCCTACACTCAGGCTTCAGAAATCCCATGCACTGCGTATGCCTATTGCCAGGCTACAGACCTCTTGGAAACCACTGCTCTCAGCACTCAGATACAGAACTCCGGTAAACTGCGTCTCTCTACATGAGGTTACAGAATTCCCCGTAAGCATCGTGTGCTCCACTCAGGCTGCAGGACTCCTGGAAACTGTGTCTCTCGATATCCGTGGTACAGAACACCCGTAAGCTGGCTATCCTACACTCAGGGTACAGTAAACCCGCGTGTTGTGTATGCCTAATTCCAGGATACGGAAGTCCCGTAAACTGCTTCTCCCTACACCCAGGATACCTAACTCCGCTAAGCTGTGTCTCTCTACATTCAGGGGGCAGAACTCCTGTAAGCTGCATCTCCTACACACAGGATACAGAAAACCCGCATATTGTGTATGCCTAATTCCAGGATTCGGAAGTCCCGTAAACTGCTTCTCCCTACACCCAGGATACCTAACTCCGCTAAGCTGTGTCTCTCTACATTCAGGGGGCAGAACTCCTGTAAGCTGCATCTCCTACACACAGGATACAGAAAACCCGCATATTGTGAATGCCTAATTCCAGGCTACAGAACTCCCGTAAACAACGTCTCTCTACTCCCAGGATGCAGAACTCCGCTAAACCGCGTCTCTCTACATCCAGGTTACAGAACTCCCTTAAGCTGCGTCTGCTACACTCAGGCTACAGGCATCCCAGCTACGGCATATGCCTACTCCCAGGCAACGGAACTCTTTTAAACTGAATCTCTCTCCATACACCCAGGACACAGAACTCCTGGAACTCGTGTCTCTCTACGTCCGGTTCACAGAGCTCCCGTAAGCTGCCTAACCTACATTCAAGGTACAGTGAACCCGCAATAGCGAATGCCTAATTCCAGGCTACAGAACACAAGTAAACAGCTCCTCTCTACACCCAGGAGAGAGAACGCCTGTAAACTGCGTCTCTCTACATCCAGGTAAAAGAGCTCCCGTAAGCCCCACTCTCCTTCACTCAGGATACAGAAATCCCATACACAGCGTATGCCTATTGCCAAGCTGCAGCACTCTTGGAAAGTGCTTCTCCCTACACAAGAGACAGAAATCCGGTAAACTGCATCTCTCTACACCCAGGTTCCTGAACTCCCATAAGCTGCGTCTGCTACACTCAGGCTACGGGAATCCCATATACAGCGTATGCCTACTCCAAGGCTGCCGAACTCTTGTAAACTGCTTCTCTCTACACAAGGATACAGACCTCCGGTAAAATGCTTCTCACTACGTTCAGATGGCAGAACTACCGTAAGCTGCATCTGCTGCACTCAGGATACAGAAAACCCGCATATGGCGAAAGCATACTCCCAGGCTTCAGAACTCCCGTAAACAACTTCTCTCTACGCCCAGGATGCACAACTCCAGTAAACTGCATCTCTGTATGTCTAGGTTACAGAACTCCCGTAAGCTGCGTCTGATACACTCAGGCCATAGGAATCCCCTATACAGCGTATGCCTACTCCCAGGCCGCAGAACTCCGGGAAACAGCTTCTCTGTACATTCAACCTACAGAACTCCTGGACACTGCATCTCTCGACACTTAGGTTACAGACCTCACAGAAGTTGCAACTCCTACACTCAGGATACAGACAACGCACCTATAGCGAGTGGCTGATTACAGTCTACAGAACTCCAGGAAACAGCTAGCTCCTCTCTACACAAAGGATAGAGAACTCCTGGAAACCGCGCCGCTCTACATCCATTTTACAGAAATCCTGAAAGTTGCGTCTGCTACACACACTCAGCATACAAAAAACCCGCATATAGCGAATACCTACTTCTAAGCTACAGAACTCCAGGAAAGAGCTCCTCTCTACACCAAGGACAGAGAACTCCTGGAAACTGCGTCGATCTGCATCCAGGTAACAGAGCTCCCGTAAGCTGCGTCTCCTACACTCAGGCTTCAGAAATCCCATGCACTGCGTATGCCTATTGCCAGGCTACAGACCTCTTGGAAACCACTGCTCTCAGCACTCAGATACAGAACTCCGGTAAACTGCGTCTCTCTACATGAGGTTACAGAATTCCCCGTAAGCATCGTGTGCTCCACTCAGGCTGCAGGACTCCTGGAAACTGTGTCTCTCGATATCCGTGGTACAGAACACCCGTAAGCTGGCTATCCTACACTCAGGGTACAGTAAACCCGCGTGTTGTGTATGCCTAATTCCAGGATACGGAAGTCCCGTAAACTGCTTCTCCCTACACCCAGGATACCTAACTCCGCTAAGCTGTGTCTCTCTACATTCAGGGGGCAGAACTCCTGTAAGCTGCATCTCCTACACACAGGATACAGAAAACCCGCATATTGTGTATGCCTAATTCCAGGCTACAGAACTCCCGTAAACAATGTCTCTCTACTCCCAGGGTGCAGAACTCCGCTAAACCGCGTCTCTCTACATCCAGGTTACAGAACTCCCTTAAGCTGCATCTGCTACACTCAGGCTACAGGCATCCCAGCTACGGCATATGCCTACTCCCAGGCAACGGAACTCTTTTAAACTGATTCTCTCTCCATACACCCAGGACACAGAACTCCTGGAACACGTGTCTCTCTACGTCCGGTTCACAGAGCTCCCGTAAGCTGCCTATCCTACATTCAGGGTACAGTGAACCCGCAATAGCGAATGCCTAATTCCAGGCTACAGAACACAAGTAAACAGCTCCTCTCTACACCCAGGAGAGAGAACGCCTGTAAACTGCGTCTCTCTACATCCAGGCAAAAGAGCTCCCGTAAGCCCCCCTCTCCTTCACTCAGGATACAGAAATCCCATACACAGCGTATGCCTATTGCCAAGCTGCAGCACTCTTGGAAAGTGCTTCTCCCTGCACAAGAGACAGAACTCCGGTAAACTGCATCTCTCTACACCCAGGTTCCTGAACTCCCATAAGCTGCGTCTGCTACACTCAGGCTACGGGAATCCCATATACAGCGTATGCCTACTCCAAGGCTGCCGAACTCTTGTAAACTGCTTCTCTCTACACAAGGATACAGACCTCCGGTAAAATGCTTCTCACTACGTTCAGGTGGCAGAACTACCGTAAGCTACATCTGCTGCACTCAGGATACAGAAAACCCGCATATGGCGAAAGCCTATTCCCAGGCTTCAGAACTCCCGTAAACAACTTCTCTCTACGCCCAGGATGCACAACTCCAGTAAACTGCATCTCTGTATGTCTAGGTTACAGAACTCCCGTAAGCTGCGTCTGATACACTCAGGCCATAGGAATCCCCTATACAGCGTATGCCTACTCCCAGGCCGCAGAACTCCGGGAAACAGCTTCTCTGTACATTCAACCTACAGAACTCCTGGACACTGCATCTCGACACTTAGGTTACAGTCCTCACATAAGTTGCAACTCCTACACTCAGGATACAGACAACGCACCTATAGCGAGTGGCTGATTACAGTCTACAGAACTCCAGGAAACAGCTAGCTCCTCTCTACACAAAGGATAGAGAACTCCTGGAAACCGCGCCGCTCTACATCCATTTTACAGAAATCCCGAAAGTTGCGTCTGCTACACACACTCAGCATACAAAAAACCCGCATATAGCGAATACCTACTTCTAAGCTACAGAACTCCAGGAAAGAGCTCCTCTCTACACCAAGGACAGAGAACTCCTGGAAACTGCGTCGATCTGCATCCAGGTAACAGAGCTCCCGTAAGCTGCGTCTCCTACACTCAGGCTTCAGAAATCCCATGCACTGCGTATGCCTATTGCCAGGCTACAGACCTCTTGGAAACCACTGCTCTCAGCACTCAGATACAGAACTCCGGTAAACTGCGTCTCTCTACATGAGGTTACAGAATTCCCCGTAAGCATCGTGTGCTCCACTCAGGCTGCAGGACTCCTGGAAACTGTGTCTCTCGATATCCGTGGTACAGAACACCCGTAAGCTGGCTATCCTACACTCAGGGTACAGTAAACCCGCGTGTTGTGTATGCCTAATTCCAGGATACGGAAGTCCCGTAAACTGCTTCTCCCTACACCCAGGATACCTAACTCCGCTAAGCTGTGTCTCTCTACATTCAGGGGGCAGAACTCCTGTAAGCTGCATCTCCTACACACAGGATACAGAAAACCCGCATATTGTGTATGCCTAATTCCAGGATTCGGAAGTCCCGTAAACTGCTTCTCCCTACACCCAGGATACCTAACTCCGCTAAGCTGTGTCTCTCTACATTCAGGGGGCAGAACTCCTGTAAGCTGCATCTCCTACACACAGGATACAGAAAACCCGCATATTGTGAATGCCTAATTCCAGGCTACAGAACTCCCGTAAACAACGTCTCTCTACTCCCAGGATGCAGAACTCCGCTAAACCGCGTCTCTCTACATCCAGGTTACAGAACTCCCTTAAGCTGCGTCTGCTACACTCAGGCTACAGGCATCCCAGCTACGGCATATGCCTACTCCCAGGCAACGGAACTCTTTTAAACTGAATCTCTCTCCATACACCCAGGACACAGAACTCCTGGAACTCGTGTCTCTCTACGTCCGGTTCACAGAGCTCCCGTAAGCTGCCTAACCTACATTCAAGGTACAGTGAACCCGCAATAGCGAATGCCTAATTCCAGGCTACAGAACACAAGTAAACAGCTCCTCTCTACACCCAGGAGAGAGAACGCCTGTAAACTGCGTCTCTCTACATCCAGGTAAAAGAGCTCCCGTAAGCCCCACTCTCCTTCACTCAGGATACAGAAATCCCATACACAGCGTATGCCTATTGCCAAGCTGCAGCACTCTTGGAAAGTGCTTCTCCCTACACAAGAGACAGAAATCCGGTAAACTGCATCTCTCTACACCCAGGTTCCTGAACTCCCATAAGCTGCGTCTGCTACACTCAGGCTACGGGAATCCCATATACAGCGTATGCCTACTCCAAGGCTGCCGAACTCTTGTAAACTGCTTCTCTCTACACAAGGATACAGACCTCCGGTAAAATGCTTCTCACTACGTTCAGATGGCAGAACTACCGTAAGCTGCATCTGCTGCACTCAGGATACAGAAAACCCGCATATGGCGAAAGCATACTCCCAGGCTTCAGAACTCCCGTAAACAACTTCTCTCTACGCCCAGGATGCACAACTCCAGTAAACTGCATCTCTGTATGTCTAGGTTACAGAACTCCCGTAAGCTGCGTCTGATACACTCAGGCCATAGGAATCCCCTATACAGCGTATGCCTACTCCCAGGCCGCAGAACTCCGGGAAACAGCTTCTCTGTACATTCAACCTACAGAACTCCTGGACACTGCATCTCTCGACACTTAGGTTACAGACCTCACAGAAGTTGCAACTCCTACACTCAGGATACAGACAACGCACCTATAGCGAGTGGCTGATTACAGTCTACAGAACTCCAGGAAACAGCTAGCTCCTCTCTACACAAAGGATAGAGAACTCCTGGAAACCGCGCCGCTCTACATCCATTTTACAGAAATCCTGAAAGTTGCGTCTGCTACACACACTCAGCATACAAAAAACCCGCATATAGCGAATACCTACTTCTAAGCTACAGAACTCCAGGAAAGAGCTCCTCTCTACACCAAGGACAGAGAACTCCTGGAAACTGCGTCGATCTGCATCCAGGTAACAGAGCTCCCGTAAGCTGCGTCTCCTACACTCAGGCTTCAGAAATCCCATGCACTGCGTATGCCTATTGCCAGGCTACAGACCTCTTGGAAACCACTGCTCTCAGCACTCAGATACAGAACTCCGGTAAACTGCGTCTCTCTACATGAGGTTACAGAATTCCCCGTAAGCATCGTGTGCTCCACTCAGGCTGCAGGACTCCTGGAAACTGTGTCTCTCGATATCCGTGGTACAGAACACCCGTAAGCTGGCTATCCTACACTCAGGGTACAGTAAACCCGCGTGTTGTGTATGCCTAATTCCAGGATACGGAAGTCCCGTAAACTGCTTCTCCCTACACCCAGGATACCTAACTCCGCTAAGCTGTGTCTCTCTACATTCAGGGGGCAGAACTCCTGTAAGCTGCATCTCCTACACACAGGATACAGAAAACCCGCATATTGTGTATGCCTAATTCCAGGCTACAGAACTCCCGTAAACAATGTCTCTCTACTCCCAGGGTGCAGAACTCCGCTAAACCGCGTCTCTCTACATCCAGGTTACAGAACTCCCTTAAGCTGCATCTGCTACACTCAGGCTACAGGCATCCCAGCTACGGCATATGCCTACTCCCAGGCAACGGAACTCTTTTAAACTGATTCTCTCTCCATACACCCAGGACACAGAACTCCTGGAACACGTGTCTCTCTACGTCCGGTTCACAGAGCTCCCGTAAGCTGCCTATCCTACATTCAGGGTACAGTGAACCCGCAATAGCGAATGCCTAATTCCAGGCTACAGAACACAAGTAAACAGCTCCTCTCTACACCCAGGAGAGAGAACGCCTGTAAACTGCGTCTCTCTACATCCAGGCAAAAGAGCTCCCGTAAGCCCCCCTCTCCTTCACTCAGGATACAGAAATCCCATACACAGCGTATGCCTATTGCCAAGCTGCAGCACTCTTGGAAAGTGCTTCTCCCTGCACAAGAGACAGAACTCCGGTAAACTGCATCTCTCTACACCCAGGTTCCTGAACTCCCATAAGCTGCGTCTGCTACACTCAGGCTACGGGAATCCCATATACAGCGTATGCCTACTCCAAGGCTGCCGAACTCTTGTAAACTGCTTCTCTCTACACAAGGATACAGACCTCCGGTAAAATGCTTCTCACTACGTTCAGGTGGCAGAACTACCGTAAGCTACATCTGCTGCACTCAGGATACAGAAAACCCGCATATGGCGAAAGCCTATTCCCAGGCTTCAGAACTCCCGTAAACAACTTCTCTCTACGCCCAGGATGCACAACTCCAGTAAACTGCATCTCTGTATGTCTAGGTTACAGAACTCCCGTAAGCTGCGTCTGATACACTCAGGCCATAGGAATCCCCTATACAGCGTATGCCTACTCCCAGGCCGCAGAACTCCGGGAAACAGCTTCTCTGTACATTCAACCTACAGAACTCCTGGACACTGCATCTCGACACTTAGGTTACAGTCCTCACATAAGTTGCAACTCCTACACTCAGGATACAGACAACGCACCTATAGCGAGTGGCTGATTACAGTCTACAGAACTCCAGGAAACAGCTAGCTCCTCTCTACACAAAGGATAGAGAACTCCTGGAAACCGCGCCGCTCTACATCCATTTTACAGAAATCCTGAAAGTTGCGTCTGCTACACACACTCAGCATACAAAAAACCCGCATATAGCGAATACCTACTTCTAAGCTACAGAACTCCAGGAAAGAGCTCCTCTCTACACCAAGGACAGAGAACTCCTGGAAACTGCGTCGATCTGCATCCAGGTAACAGAGCTCCCGTAAGCTGCGTCTCCTACACTCAGGCTTCAGAAATCCCATGCACTGCGTATGCCTATTGCCAGGCTACAGACCTCTTGGAAACCACTGCTCTCAGCACTCAGATACAGAACTCCGGTAAACTGCGTCTCTCTACATGAGGTTACAGAATTCCCCGTAAGCATCGTGTGCTCCACTCAGGCTGCAGGACTCCTGGAAACTGTGTCTCTCGATATCCGTGGTACAGAACACCCGTAAGCTGGCTATCCTACACTCAGGGTACAGTAAACCCGCGTGTTGTGTATGCCTAATTCCAGGATACGGAAGTCCCGTAAACTGCTTCTCCCTACACCCAGGATACCTAACTCCGCTAAGCTGTGTCTCTCTACATTCAGGGGGCAGAACTCCTGTAAGCTGCATCTCCTACACACAGGATACAGAAAACCCGCATATTGTGTATGCCTAATTCCAGGCTACAGAACTCCCGTAAACAATGTCTCTCTACTCCCAGGGTGCAGAACTCCGCTAAACCGCGTCTCTCTACATCCAGGTTACAGAACTCCCTTAAGCTGCATCTGCTACACTCAGGCTACAGGCATCCCAGCTACGGCATATGCCTACTCCCAGGCAACGGAACTCTTTTAAACTGATTCTCTCTCCATACACCCAGGACACAGAACTCCTGGAACACGTGTCTCTCTACGTCCGGTTCACAGAGCTCCCGTAAGCTGCCTATCCTACATTCAGGGTACAGTGAACCCGCAATAGCGAATGCCTAATTCCAGGCTACAGAACACAAGTAAACAGCTCCTCTCTACACCCAGGAGAGAGAACGCCTGTAAACTGCGTCTCTCTACATCCAGGCAAAAGAGCTCCCGTAAGCCCCCCTCTCCTTCACTCAGGATACAGAAATCCCATACACAGCGTATGCCTATTGCCAAGCTGCAGCACTCTTGGAAAGTGCTTCTCTCTGCACAAGAGACAGAACTCCGGTAAACTGCATCTCTCTACACCCAGGTTCCTGAACTCCCATAAGCTGCGTCTGCTACACTCAGGCTACGGGAATCCCATATACAGCGTATGCCTACTCCAAGGCTGCCGAACTCTTGTAAACTGCTTCTCTCTACACAAGGATACAGACCTCCGGTAAAATGCTTCTCACTACGTTCAGGTGGCAGAACTACCGTAAGCTACATCTGCTGCACTCAGGATACAGAAAACCCGCATATGGCGAAAGCCTATTCCCAGGCTTCAGAACTCCCGTAAACAACTTCTCTCTACGCCCAGGATGCACAACTCCAGTAAACTGCATCTCTGTATGTCTAGGTTACAGAACTCCCGTAAGCTGCGTCTGATACACTCAGGCCATAGGAATCCCCTATACAGCGTATGCCTACTCCCAGGCCGCAGAACTCCGGGAAACAGCTTCTCTGTACATTCAACCTACAGAACTCCTGGACACTGCATCTCGACACTTAGGTTACAGTCCTCACATAAGTTGCAACTCCTACACTCAGGATACAGACAACGCACCTATAGCGAGTGGCTGATTACAGTCTACAGAACTCCAGGAAACAGCTAGCTCCTCTCTACACAAAGGATAGAGAACTCCTGGAAACCGCGCCGCTCTACATCCATTTTACAGAAATCCCGAAAGTTGCGTCTGCTACACACACTCAGCATACAAAAAACCCGCATATAGCGAATACCTACTTCTAAGCTACAGAACTCCAGGAAAGAGCTCCTCTCTACACCAAGGACAGAGAACTCCTGGAAACTGCGTCGATCTGCATCCAGGTAACAGAGCTCCCGTAAGCTGCGTCTCCTACACTCAGGCTTCAGAAATCCCATGCACTGCGTATGCCTATTGCCAGGCTACAGACCTCTTGGAAACCACTGCTCTCAGCACTCAGATACAGAACTCCGGTAAACTGCGTCTCTCTACATGAGGTTACAGAATTCCCCGTAAGCATCGTGTGCTCCACTCAGGCTGCAGGACTCCTGGAAACTGTGTCTCTCGATATCCGTGGTACAGAACACCCGTAAGCTGGCTATCCTACACTCAGGGTACAGTAAACCCGCGTGTTGTGTATGCCTAATTCCAGGATACGGAAGTCCCGTAAACTGCTTCTCCCTACACCCAGGATACCTAACTCCGCTAAGCTGTGTCTCTCTACATTCAGGGGGCAGAACTCCTGTAAGCTGCATCTCCTACACACAGGATACAGAAAACCCGCATATTGTGTATGCCTAATTCCAGGATTCGGAAGTCCCGTAAACTGCTTCTCCCTACACCCAGGATACCTAACTCCGCTAAGCTGTGTCTCTCTACATTCAGGGGGCAGAACTCCTGTAAGCTGCATCTCCTACACACAGGATACAGAAAACCCGCATATTGTGAATGCCTAATTCCAGGCTACAGAACTCCCGTAAACAACGTCTCTCTACTCCCAGGATGCAGAACTCCGCTAAACCGCGTCTCTCTACATCCAGGTTACAGAACTCCCTTAAGCTGCGTCTGCTACACTCAGGCTACAGGCATCCCAGCTACGGCATATGCCTACTCCCAGGCAACGGAACTCTTTTAAACTGAATCTCTCTCCATACACCCAGGACACAGAACTCCTGGAACTCGTGTCTCTCTACGTCCGGTTCACAGAGCTCCCGTAAGCTGCCTAACCTACATTCAAGGTACAGTGAACCCGCAATAGCGAATGCCTAATTCCAGGCTACAGAACACAAGTAAACAGCTCCTCTCTACACCCAGGAGAGAGAACGCCTGTAAACTGCGTCTCTCTACATCCAGGTAAAAGAGCTCCCGTAAGCCCCACTCTCCTTCACTCAGGATACAGAAATCCCATACACAGCGTATGCCTATTGCCAAGCTGCAGCACTCTTGGAAAGTGCTTCTCCCTACACAAGAGACAGAAATCCGGTAAACTGCATCTCTCTACACCCAGGTTCCTGAACTCCCATAAGCTGCGTCTGCTACACTCAGGCTACGGGAATCCCATATACAGCGTATGCCTACTCCAAGGCTGCCGAACTCTTGTAAACTGCTTCTCTCTACACAAGGATACAGACCTCCGGTAAAATGCTTCTCACTACGTTCAGATGGCAGAACTACCGTAAGCTGCATCTGCTGCACTCAGGATACAGAAAACCCGCATATGGCGAAAGCATACTCCCAGGCTTCAGAACTCCCGTAAACAACTTCTCTCTACGCCCAGGATGCACAACTCCAGTAAACTGCATCTCTGTATGTCTAGGTTACAGAACTCCCGTAAGCTGCGTCTGATACACTCAGGCCATAGGAATCCCCTATACAGCGTATGCCTACTCCCAGGCCGCAGAACTCCGGGAAACAGCTTCTCTGTACATTCAACCTACAGAACTCCTGGACACTGCATCTCTCGACACTTAGGTTACAGACCTCACAGAAGTTGCAACTCCTACACTCAGGATACAGACAACGCACCTATAGCGAGTGGCTGATTACAGTCTACAGAACTCCAGGAAACAGCTAGCTCCTCTCTACACAAAGGATAGAGAACTCCTGGAAACCGCGCCGCTCTACATCCATTTTACAGAAATCCTGAAAGTTGCGTCTGCTACACACACTCAGCATACAAAAAACCCGCATATAGCGAATACCTACTTCTAAGCTACAGAACTCCAGGAAAGAGCTCCTCTCTACACCAAGGACAGAGAACTCCTGGAAACTGCGTCGATCTGCATCCAGGTAACAGAGCTCCCGTAAGCTGCGTCTCCTACACTCAGGCTTCAGAAATCCCATGCACTGCGTATGCCTATTGCCAGGCTACAGACCTCTTGGAAACCACTGCTCTCAGCACTCAGATACAGAACTCCGGTAAACTGCGTCTCTC
Organism: Lepus europaeus; assembly: GCF_033115175.1. NCBI lineage: Eukaryota > Metazoa > Chordata > Mammalia > Lagomorpha > Leporidae > Lepus > Lepus europaeus. The sequence continues at coordinate 360,782 of NW_026909044.1, forward strand.
TACATGAGGTTACAGAATTCCCCGTAAGCATCGTGTGCTCCACTCAGGCTGCAGGACTCCTGGAAACTGTGTCTCTCGATATCCGTGGTACAGAACACCCGTAAGCTGGCTATCCTACACTCAGGGTACAGTAAACCCGCGTGTTGTGTATGCCTAATTCCAGGATACGGAAGTCCCGTAAACTGCTTCTCCCTACACCCAGGATACCTAACTCCGCTAAGCTGTGTCTCTCTACATTCAGGGGGCAGAACTCCTGTAAGCTGCATCTCCTACACACAGGATACAGAAAACCCGCATATTGTGTATGCCTAATTCCAGGCTACAGAACTCCCGTAAACAATGTCTCTCTACTCCCAGGGTGCAGAACTCCGCTAAACCGCGTCTCTCTACATCCAGGTTACAGAACTCCCTTAAGCTGCATCTGCTACACTCAGGCTACAGGCATCCCAGCTACGGCATATGCCTACTCCCAGGCAACGGAACTCTTTTAAACTGATTCTCTCTCCATACACCCAGGACACAGAACTCCTGGAACACGTGTCTCTCTACGTCCGGTTCACAGAGCTCCCGTAAGCTGCCTATCCTACATTCAGGGTACAGTGAACCCGCAATAGCGAATGCCTAATTCCAGGCTACAGAACACAAGTAAACAGCTCCTCTCTACACCCAGGAGAGAGAACGCCTGTAAACTGCGTCTCTCTACATCCAGGCAAAAGAGCTCCCGTAAGCCCCCCTCTCCTTCACTCAGGATACAGAAATCCCATACACAGCGTATGCCTATTGCCAAGCTGCAGCACTCTTGGAAAGTGCTTCTCCCTGCACAAGAGACAGAACTCCGGTAAACTGCATCTCTCTACACCCAGGTTCCTGAACTCCCATAAGCTGCGTCTGCTACACTCAGGCTACGGGAATCCCATATACAGCGTATGCCTACTCCAAGGCTGCCGAACTCTTGTAAACTGCTTCTCTCTACACAAGGATACAGACCTCCGGTAAAATGCTTCTCACTACGTTCAGGTGGCAGAACTACCGTAAGCTACATCTGCTGCACTCAGGATACAGAAAACCCGCATATGGCGAAAGCCTATTCCCAGGCTTCAGAACTCCCGTAAACAACTTCTCTCTACGCCCAGGATGCACAACTCCAGTAAACTGCATCTCTGTATGTCTAGGTTACAGAACTCCCGTAAGCTGCGTCTGATACACTCAGGCCATAGGAATCCCCTATACAGCGTATGCCTACTCCCAGGCCGCAGAACTCCGGGAAACAGCTTCTCTGTACATTCAACCTACAGAACTCCTGGACACTGCATCTCGACACTTAGGTTACAGTCCTCACATAAGTTGCAACTCCTACACTCAGGATACAGACAACGCACCTATAGCGAGTGGCTGATTACAGTCTACAGAACTCCAGGAAACAGCTAGCTCCTCTCTACACAAAGGATAGAGAACTCCTGGAAACCGCGCCGCTCTACATCCATTTTACAGAAATCCCGAAAGTTGCGTCTGCTACACACACTCAGCATACAAAAAACCCGCATATAGCGAATACCTACTTCTAAGCTACAGAACTCCAGGAAAGAGCTCCTCTCTACACCAAGGACAGAGAACTCCTGGAAACTGCGTCGATCTGCATCCAGGTAACAGAGCTCCCGTAAGCTGCGTCTCCTACACTCAGGCTTCAGAAATCCCATGCACTGCGTATGCCTATTGCCAGGCTACAGACCTCTTGGAAACCACTGCTCTCAGCACTCAGATACAGAACTCCGGTAAACTGCGTCTCTCTACATGAGGTTACAGAATTCCCCGTAAGCATCGTGTGCTCCACTCAGGCTGCAGGACTCCTGGAAACTGTGTCTCTCGATATCCGTGGTACAGAACACCCGTAAGCTGGCTATCCTACACTCAGGGTACAGTAAACCCGCGTGTTGTGTATGCCTAATTCCAGGATACGGAAGTCCCGTAAACTGCTTCTCCCTACACCCAGGATACCTAACTCCGCTAAGCTGTGTCTCTCTACATTCAGGGGGCAGAACTCCTGTAAGCTGCATCTCCTACACACAGGATACAGAAAACCCGCATATTGTGTATGCCTAATTCCAGGATTCGGAAGTCCTGTAAACTGCTTCTCCCTACACCCAGGATACCTAACTCCGCTAAGCTGTGTCTCTCTACATTCAGGGGGCAGAACTCCTGTAAGCTGCATCTCCTACACACAGGATACAGAAAACCCGCATATTGTGAATGCCTAATTCCAGGCTACAGAACTCCCGTAAACAACGTCTCTCTACTCCCAGGATGCAGAACTCCGCTAAACCGCGTCTCTCTACATCCAGGTTACAGAACTCCCTTAAGCTGCGTCTGCTACACTCAGGCTACAGGCATCCCAGCTACGGCATATGCCTACTCCCAGGCAACGGAACTCTTTTAAACTGAATCTCTCTCCATACACCCAGGACACAGAACTCCTGGAACTCGTGTCTCTCTACGTCCGGTTCACAGAGCTCCCGTAAGCTGCCTAACCTACATTCAAGGTACAGTGAACCCGCAATAGCGAATGCCTAATTCCAGGCTACAGAACACAAGTAAACAGCTCCTCTCTACACCCAGGAGAGAGAACGCCTGTAAACTGCGTCTCTCTACATCCAGGTAAAAGAGCTCCCGTAAGCCCCACTCTCCTTCACTCAGGATACAGAAATCCCATACACAGCGTATGCCTATTGCCAAGCTGCAGCACTCTTGGAAAGTGCTTCTCCCTACACAAGAGACAGAAATCCGGTAAACTGCATCTCTCTACACCCAGGTTCCTGAACTCCCATAAGCTGCGTCTGCTACACTCAGGCTACGGGAATCCCATATACAGCGTATGCCTACTCCAAGGCTGCCGAACTCTTGTAAACTGCTTCTCTCTACACAAGGATACAGACCTCCGGTAAAATGCTTCTCACTACGTTCAGATGGCAGAACTACCGTAAGCTGCATCTGCTGCACTCAGGATACAGAAAACCCGCATATGGCGAAAGCATACTCCCAGGCTTCAGAACTCCCGTAAACAACTTCTCTCTACGCCCAGGATGCACAACTCCAGTAAACTGCATCTCTGTATGTCTAGGTTACAGAACTCCCGTAAGCTGCGTCTGATACACTCAGGCCATAGGAATCCCCTATACAGCGTATGCCTACTCCCAGGCCGCAGAACTCCGGGAAACAGCTTCTCTGTACATTCAACCTACAGAACTCCTGGACACTGCATCTCTCGACACTTAGGTTACAGACCTCACAGAAGTTGCAACTCCTACACTCAGGATACAGACAACGCACCTATAGCGAGTGGCTGATTACAGTCTACAGAACTCCAGGAAACAGCTAGCTCCTCTCTACACAAAGGATAGAGAACTCCTGGAAACCGCGCCGCTCTACATCCATTTTACAGAAATCCTGAAAGTTGCGTCTGCTACACACACTCAGCATACAAAAAACCCGCATATAGCGAATACCTACTTCTAAGCTACAGAACTCCAGGAAAGAGCTCCTCTCTACACCAAGGACAGAGAACTCCTGGAAACTGCGTCGATCTGCATCCAGGTAACAGAGCTCCCGTAAGCTGCGTCTCCTACACTCAGGCTTCAGAAATCCCATGCACTGCGTATGCCTATTGCCAGGCTACAGACCTCTTGGAAACCACTGCTCTCAGCACTCAGATACAGAACTCCGGTAAACTGCGTCTCTCTACATGAGGTTACAGAATTCCCCGTAAGCATCGTGTGCTCCACTCAGGCTGCAGGACTCCTGGAAACTGTGTCTCTCGATATCCGTGGTACAGAACACCCGTAAGCTGGCTATCCTACACTCAGGGTACAGTAAACCCGCGTGTTGTGTATGCCTAATTCCAGGATACGGAAGTCCCGTAAACTGCTTCTCCCTACACCCAGGATACCTAACTCCGCTAAGCTGTGTCTCTCTACATTCAGGGGGCAGAACTCCTGTAAGCTGCATCTCCTACACACAGGATACAGAAAACCCGCATATTGTGTATGCCTAATTCCAGGCTACAGAACTCCCGTAAACAATGTCTCTCTACTCCCAGGGTGCAGAACTCCGCTAAACCGCGTCTCTCTACATCCAGGTTACAGAACTCCCTTAAGCTGCATCTGCTACACTCAGGCTACAGGCATCCCAGCTACGGCATATGCCTACTCCCAGGCAACGGAACTCTTTTAAACTGATTCTCTCTCCATACACCCAGGACACAGAACTCCTGGAACACGTGTCTCTCTACGTCCGGTTCACAGAGCTCCCGTAAGCTGCCTATCCTACATTCAGGGTACAGTGAACCCGCAATAGCGAATGCCTAATTCCAGGCTACAGAACACAAGTAAACAGCTCCTCTCTACACCCAGGAGAGAGAACGCCTGTAAACTGCGTCTCTCTACATCCAGGCAAAAGGGCTCCCGTAAGCCCCCCTCTCCTTCACTCAGGATACAGAAATCCCATACACAGCGTATGCCTATTGCCAAGCTGCAGCACTCTTGGAAAGTGCTTCTCCCTGCACAAGAGACAGAACTCCGGTAAACTGCATCTCTCTACACCCAGGTTCCTGAACTCCCATAAGCTGCGTCTGCTACACTCAGGCTACGGGAATCCCATATACAGCGTATGCCTACTCCAAGGCTGCCGAACTCTTGTAAACTGCTTCTCTCTACACAAGGATACAGACCTCCGGTAAAATGCTTCTCACTACGTTCAGGTGGCAGAACTACCGTAAGCTACATCTGCTGCACTCAGGATACAGAAAACCCGCATATGGCGAAAGCCTATTCCCAGGCTTCAGAACTCCCGTAAACAACTTCTCTCTACGCCCAGGATGCACAACTCCAGTAAACTGCATCTCTGTATGTCTAGGTTACAGAACTCCCGTAAGCTGCGTCTGATACACTCAGGCCATAGGAATCCCGTATACAGCGTATGCCTACTCCCAGGCCGCAGAACTCCGGGAAACAGCTTCTCTGTACATTCAACCTACAGAACTCCTGGACACTGCATCTCGACACTTAGGTTACAGTCCTCACATAAGTTGCAACTCCTACACTCAGGATACAGACAACGCACCTATAGCGAGTGGCTGATTACAGTCTACAGAACTCCAGGAAACAGCTAGCTCCTCTCTACACAAAGGATAGAGAACTCCTGGAAACCGCGCCGCTCTACATCCATTTTACAGAAATCCTGAAAGTTGCGTCTGCTACACACACTCAGCATACAAAAAACCCGCATATAGCGAATACCTACTTCTAAGCTACAGAACTCCAGGAAAGAGCTCCTCTCTACACCAAGGACAGAGAACTCCTGGAAACTGCGTCGATCTGCATCCAGGTAACAGAGCTCCCGTAAGCTGCGTCTCCTACACTCAGGCTTCAGAAATCCCATGCACTGCGTATGCCTATTGCCAGGCTACAGACCTCTTGGAAACCACTGCTCTCAGCACTCAGATACAGAACTCCGGTAAACTGCGTCTCTCTACATGAGGTTACAGAATTCCCCGTAAGCATCGTGTGCTCCACTCAGGCTGCAGGACTCCTGGAAACTGTGTCTCTCGATATCCGTGGTACAGAACACCCGTAAGCTGGCTATCCTACACTCAGGGTACAGTAAACCCGCGTGTTGTGTATGCCTAATTCCAGGATACGGAAGTCCCGTAAACTGCTTCTCCCTACACCCAGGATACCTAACTCCGCTAAGCTGTGTCTCTCTACATTCAGGGGGCAGAACTCCTGTAAGCTGCATCTCCTACACACAGGATACAGAAAACCCGCATATTGTGTATGCCTAATTCCAGGCTACAGAACTCCCGTAAACAATGTCTCTCTACTCCCAGGGTGCAGAACTCCGCTAAACCGCGTCTCTCTACATCCAGGTTACAGAACTCCCTTAAGCTGCATCTGCTACACTCAGGCTACAGGCATCCCAGCTACGGCATATGCCTACTCCCAGGCAACGGAACTCTTTTAAACTGATTCTCTCTCCATACACCCAGGACACAGAACTCCTGGAACACGTGTCTCTCTACGTCCGGTTCACAGAGCTCCCGTAAGCTGCCTATCCTACATTCAGGGTACAGTGAACCCGCAATAGCGAATGCCTAATTCCAGGCTACAGAACACAAGTAAACAGCTCCTCTCTACACCCAGGAGAGAGAACGCCTGTAAACTGCGTCTCTCTACATCCAGGCAAAAGAGCTCCCGTAAGCCCCCCTCTCCTTCACTCAGGATACAGAAATCCCATACACAGCGTATGCCTATTGCCAAGCTGCAGCACTCTTGGAAAGTGCTTCTCCCTGCACAAGAGACAGAACTCCGGTAAACTGCATCTCTCTACACCCAGGTTCCTGAACTCCCATAAGCTGCGTCTGCTACACTCAGGCTACGGGAATCCCATATACAGCGTATGCCTACTCCAAGGCTGCCGAACTCTTGTAAACTGCTTCTCTCTACACAAGGATACAGACCTCCGGTAAAATGCTTCTCACTACGTTCAGATGGCAGAACTACCGTAAGCTGCATCTGCTGCACTCAGGATACAGAAAACCCGCATATGGCGAAAGCATACTCCCAGGCTTCAGAACTCCCGTAAACAACTTCTCTCTACGCCCAGGATGCACAACTCCAGTAAACTGCATCTCTGTACGTCTAGGTTACAGAACTCCCGTAAGCTGCGTCTGATACACTCAGGCCATAGGAATCCAATGTACAGCGTATGCCTACTCCCAGGCCGCAGAACTCCGGGAAACAGCTTCTCTGTACATTCAACCTACAGAACTCCTGGACACTGCATCTCTCGACACTTAGGTTACAGACCTCACAGAAGTTGCAACTCCTACACTCAGGATACAGACAACGCACATATAGCGAGTGGCTGATTACAGTCTACAGAACTCCAGGAAACAGCTAGCTCCTCTCTACACAAAGGATAGAGAACTCCTGGAAACCGCGCCGCTCTACATCCATTTTACAGAAATCCCGAAAGTTGCGTCTGCTACACACACTCAGCATACAAAAAACCCGCATATAGCGAATACCTACTTCTAAGCTACAGAACTCCAGGAAAGAGCTCCTCTCTACACCAAGGACAGAGAACTCCTGGAAACTGCGTCGATCTGCATCCAGGTAACAGAGCTCCCGTAAGCTGCGTCTCCTACACTCAGGCTTCAGAAATCCCATGCACTGCGTATGCCTATTGCCAGGCTACAGACCTCTTGGAAACCACTGCTCTCAGCACTCAGATACAGAACTCCGGTAAACTGCGTCTCTCTACATGAGGTTACAGAATTCCCCGTAAGCATCGTGTGCTCCACTCAGGCTGCAGGACTCCTGGAAACTGTGTCTCTCGATATCCGTGGTACAGAACACCCGTAAGCTGGCTATCCTACACTCAGGGTACAGTAAACCCGCGTGTTGTGTATGCCTAATTCCAGGATACGGAAGTCCCGTAAACTGCTTCTCCCTACACCCAGGATACCTAACTCCGCTAAGCTGTGTCTCTCTACATTCAGGGGGCAGAACTCCTGTAAGCTGCATCTCCTACACACAGGATACAGAAAACCCGCATATTGTGTATGCCTAATTCCAGGCTACAGAACTCCCGTAAACAATGTCTCTCTACTCCCAGGGTGCAGAACTCCGCTAAACCGCGTCTCTCTACATCCAGGTTACAGAACTCCCTTAAGCTGCGTCTGCTACACTCAGGCTACAGGCATCCCAGCTACGGCATATGCCTACTCCCAGGCAACGGAACTCTTTTAAACTGAATCTCTCTCCATACACCCAGGACACAGAACTCCTGGAACACGTGTCTCTCTACGTCCGGTTCACAGAGCTCCCGTAAGCTGCCTATCCTACATTCAGGGTACAGTGAACCCGCAATAGCGAATGCCTAATTCCAGGCTACAGAACACAAGTAAACAGCTCCTCTCTACACCCAGGAGAGAGAACGCCTGTAAACTGCGTCTCTCTACATCCAGGTAAAAGAGCTCCCGTAAGCCCCCCTCTCCTTCACTCAGGATACAGAAATCCCATACACAGCGTATGCCTATTGCCAAGCTGCAGCACTCTTGGAAAGTGCTTCTTCCTGCACAAGAGACAGAACTCCAGTAAACTGCATCTCTCTACACCCAGGTTCCTGAACTCCCATAAGCTGCGTCTGCTACACTCAGGCTACGGGAATCCCATATACAGCGTATGCCTACTCCAAGGCTGCCGAACTCTTGTAAACTGCTTCTCTCTACACAAGGATACAGACCTCCGGTAAAATGCTTCTCACTACGTTCAGGTGGCAGAACTACCGTAAGCTGCATCTGCTGCACTCAGGATACAGAAAACCCGCATATGGCGAAAGCCTACTCCCAGGCTTCAGAACTCCCGTAAACAACTTCTCTCTACGCCCAGGATGCACAACTCCAGTAAACTGCATCTCTGTACGTCTAGGTTACAGAACTCCCGTAAGCTGCGTCTGATACACTCAGGCCATAGGAATCCCCTATACAGCGTATGCCTACTCCCAGGCTGCAGAACCCCGGGAAACAGCTTCTCTGTACATTCAACCTACAGAACTCCTGGACACTGCATCTCTCGACACTTAGGTTACAGACCTCACAGAAGTTGCAACTCCTACACTCAGGATACAGACAACGCACATATAGCGAGTGGCTAATTACAGTCTACAGAACTCCAGGAAACAGCTAGCTCCTCTCTACACAAAGGATAGAGAACTCCTGGAAACCGCGCCGCTCTACATCCATTTTACAGAAATCCCGAAAGTTGCTTCTGCTACACACACTCAGCATACAAAAAACCCGCATATAGCGAATACCTACTTCTAAGCTACAGAACTCCAGGAAAGAGCTCCTCTCTACACCAAGGACAGAGAACTCCTGGAAACTGCGTCGATCTGCATCCAGGTAACAGAGCTCCCGTAAGCTGCGTCTCCTACACTCAGGCTTCAGAAATCCCATGCACTGCGTATGCCTATTGCCAGGCTACAGACCTCTTGGAAACCACTGCTCTCAGCACTCAGATACAGAACTCCGGTAAACTGTGTCTCTCTACATGAGGTTACAGAATTCCCCGTAAGCATCATGTGCTCCACTCAGGCTGCAGGACTCCTGGAAACTGTGTCTCTCGATATCCGTGGTACAGAACACCCGTAAGCTGGCTATCCTACACTCAGGGTACAGTAAACCCGCGTATTGTGTATGCCTAATTCCAGGATACGGAAGTCCCGTAAACTGCTTCTCCCTACACCCAGGATACCTAACTCCGCTAAGCTGTGTCTCTCTACATTCAGGGGGCAGAACTCCTGTAAGCTGCATCTCCTACACACAGGATACAGAAAACCCGCATATTGTGTATGCCTAATTCCAGGCTACAGAACTCCCGTAAACAATGTCTCTCTACTCCCAGGATGCAGAACTCCGCTAAACCGCCTCTCTCTACATCCAGGTTACAGAACTCCCTTAAGCTGCATCTGCTACACTGAGGCTACAGGCATCCCAGCTACGGCATATGCCTACTCCCAGGCAACGGAACTCTTTTAAACTGATTCTCTCTCCATACACCCAGGACACAGAACTCCTGGAACACATATCTCTCTACGTCCGGTTCACAGAGCTCCCGTAAGCTGCCTATCCTACATTCAGGGTACAGTGAACCCGCAATAGCGAATGCCTAATTCCAGGCTACAGAACACAAGTAAGCAGCTCCTCTCTACACCCAGGAGAGAGAACGCCTGTAAACTGCGTCTCTCTACATCCAGGTAAAAGAGCTCCCGTAAGCCCCCCTCTCCTTCACTCAGGATACAGAAATCCCATACACAGCGTATGCCTATTGCCAAGCTGCAGCACTCTTGGAAAGTGCTTCTCCCTGCACAAGAGACAGAACTCCGGTAAACTGCATCTCTCTACACCCAGGTTCCTGAACTCCCATAAGCTGCGTCTGCTACACTCAGGCTACGGGAATCCCATATACAGCGTATGCCTACTCCAAGGCTGCCGAACTCTTGTAAACTGCTTCTCTCTACACAAGGATACAGACCTCCGGTAAAATGCTTCTCACTACGTTCAGGTGGCAGAACTACCGTAAGCTGCATCTGCTGCACTCAGGATACAGAAAACCCGCATATGGCGAAAGCATACTCCCAGGCTTCAGAACTCCCGTAAACAACTTCTCTCTACGCCCAGGATGCACAACTCCAGTAAACTGCATCTCTGTATGTCTAGGTTACAGAACTCCCGTAAGCTGCGTCTGATACACTCAGGCCATAGGAATCCCCTATACAGCGTATGCCTACTCCCAGGCCGCAGAACTCCGGGAAACAGCTTCTCTGTACATTCAACCTACAGAACTCCTGGACACTGCATCTCGACACTTAGGTTACAGTCCTCACATAAGTTGCAACTCCTACACTCAGGATACAGACAACGCACCTATAGCAAGTGGCTGATTACAGTCTACAGAACTCCAGGAAACAGCTAGCTCCTCTCTACACAAAGGATAGAGAACTCCTGGAAACCGCGCCGCTCTACATCCATTTTACAGAAATCCCGAAAGTTGCGTCTGCTACACACACTCAGCATACAAAAAACCCGCATATAGCGAATACCTACTTCTAAGCTACAGAACTCCAGGAAAGAGCTCCTCTCTACACCAAGGACAGAGAACTCCTGGAAACTGCGTCGATCTGCATCCAGGTAACAGAGCTCCCGTAAGCTGCGTCTCCTACACTCAGGCTTCAGAAATCCCATGCACTGCGTATGCCTATTGCCAGGCTACAGACCTCTTGGAAACCACTGCTCTCAGCACTCAGATACAGAACTCCGGTAAACTGCGTCTCTCTACATGCAGGTTACAGAATTCCCCGTAAGCATCGTGTGCTCCACTCAGGCTGCAGGACTCCTGGAAACTGTGTCTCTCGATATCCGTGGTACAGAACACCCGTAAGCTGGCTATCCTACACTCAGGGTACAGTAAACCCGCGTGTTGTGTATGCCTAATTCCAGGATACGGAAGTCCCGTAAACTGCTTCTCCCTACACCCAGGATACCTAACTCCGCTAAGCTGTGTCTCTCTACATTCAGGGGGCAGAACTCCTGTAAGCTGCATCTCCTACACACAGGATACAGAAAACCCGCATATTGTGTATGCCTAATTCCAGGATTTGGAAGTCCCGTAAACTGCTTCTCCCTACACCCAGGATACCTAACTCCGCTAAGCTGTGTCTCTCTACATTCAGGGGGCAGAACTCCTGTAAGCTGCATCTCCTACACACAGGATACAGAAAACCCGCATATTGTGAATGCCTAATTCCAGGCTACAGAACTCCCGTAAACAACGTCTCTCTACTCCCAGGATGCAGAACTCCGCTAAACCGCGTCTCTCTACATCCAGGTTACAGAACTCCCTTAAGCTGCGTCTGTTACACTCAGGCTACAGGCATCCCAGCTACGGCATATGCCTACTCCCAGGCAACGGAACTCTTTTAAACTGAATCTCTCTCCATACACCCAGGACACAGAACTCCTGGAACACGTGTCTCTCTACGTCCGGTTCACAGAGCTCCCGTAAGCTGCCTATCCTACATTCAGGGTACAGTGAACCCGCAATAGCGAATGCCTAATTCCAGGCTACAGAACACAAGTAAACAGCTCCTCTCTACACCCAGGAGAGAGAACGCCTGTAAACTGCGTCTCTCTACATCCAGGTAAAAGAGCTCCCGTAAGCCCCACTCTCCTTCACTCAGGATACAGAAATCCCATACACAGTGTATGCCTATTGCCAAGCTGCAGCACTCTTGGAAAGTGCTTCTCCCTGCACAAGAGACAGAAATCCGGTAAACTGCATCTCTCTACACCCAGGTTCCTGAACTCCCATAAGCTGCGTCTGCTACACTCAGGCTACGGGAATCCCATATACAGCGTATGCCTACTCCAAGGCTGCCGAACTCTTGTAAACTGCTTCTCTCTACACAAGGATACAGACCTCCGGTAAAATGCTTCTCACTACGTTCAGATGGCAGAACTACCGTAAGCTGCATCTGCTGCACTCAGGATACAGAAAACCCGCATATGGCGAAAGCATACTCCCAGGCTTCAGAACTCCCGTAAACAACTTCTCTCTACGCCCAGGATGCACAACTCCAGTAAACTGCATCTCTGTATGTCTAGGTTACAGAACTCCCGTAAGCTGCGTCTGATACACTCAGGCCATAGGAATCCAATGTACAGCGTATGCCTACTCCCAGGCCGCAGAACTCCGGGAAACAGCTTCTCTGTACATTCAACCTACAGAACTCCTGGACACTGCATCTCTCGACACTTAGGTTACAGACCTCACAGAAGTTGCAACTCCTACACTCAGGATACAGACAACGCACATATAGCGAGTGGCTGATTACAGTCTACAGAACTCCAGGAAACAGCTAGCTCCTCTCTACACAAAGGATAGAGAACTCCTGGAAACCGCGCCGCTCTACATCCATTTTACAGAAATCCCGAAAGTTGCGTCTGCTACACACACTCAGCATACAAAAAACCCGCATATAGCGAATACCTACTTCTAAGCTACAGAACTCCAGGAAAGAGCTCCTCTCTACACCAAGGACAGAGAACTCCTGGAAACTGCGTCGATCTGCATCCAGGTAACAGAGCTCCCGTAAGCTGCGTCTCCTACACTCAGGCTTCAGAAATCCCATGCACTGCGTATGCCTATTGCCAGGCTACAGACCTCTTGGAAACCACTGCTCTCAGCACTCAGATACAGAACTCCGGTAAACTGCGTCTCTCTACATGAGGTTACAGAATTCCCCGTAAGCATCGTGTGCTCCACTCAGGCTGCAGGACTCCTGGAAACTGTGTCTCTCGATATCCGTGGTACAGAACACCCGTAAGCTGGCTATCCTACACTCAGGGTACAGTAAACCCGCGTGTTGTGTATGCCTAATTCCAGGATACGGAAGTCCCGTAAACTGCTTCTCCCTACACCCAGGATACCTAACTCCGCTAAGCTGTGTCTCTCTACATTCAGGGGGCAGAACTCCTGTAAGCTGCATCTCCTACACACAGGATACAGAAAACCCGCATATTGTGTATGCCTAATTCCAGGCTACAGAACTTCCGTAAACAATGTCTCTCTACTCCCAGGGTGCAGAACTCCGCTAAACCGCGTCTCTCTACATCCAGGTTACAGAACTCCCTTAAGCTGCATCTGCTACACTCAGGCTACAGGCATCCCAGCTACGGCATATGCCTACTCCCAGGCAACGGAACTCTTTTAAACTGATTCTCTCTCCATACACCCAGGACACAGAACTCCTGGAACACGTGTCTCTCTACGTCCGGTTCACAGAGCTCCCGTAAGCTGCCTATCCTACATTCAGGGTACAGTGAACCCGCAATAGCGAATGCCTAATTCCAGGCTACAGAACACAAGTAAACAGCTCCTCTCTACACCCAGGAGAGAGAACGCCTGTAAACTGCGTCTCTCTACATCCAGGCAAAAGAGCTCCCGTAAGCCCCCCTCTCCTTCACTCAGGATACAGAAATCCCATACACAGCGTATGCCTATTGCCAAGCTGCAGCACTCTTGGAAAGTGCTTCTCCCTGCACAAGAGACAGAACTCCGGTAAACTGCATCTCTCTACACCCAGGTTCCTGAACTCCCATAAGCTGCGTCTGCTACACTCAGGCTACGGGAATCCCATATACAGCGTATGCCTACTCCAAGGCTGCCGAACTCTTGTAAACTGCTTCTCTCTACACAAGGATACAGACCTCCGGTAAAATGCTTCTCACTACGTTCAGGTGGCAGAACTACCGTAAGCTACATCTGCTGCACTCAGGATACAGAAAACCCGCATATGGCGAAAGCCTATTCCCAGGCTTCAGAACTCCCGTAAACAACTTCTCTCTACGCCCAGGATGCACAACTCCAGTAAACTGCATCTCTGTATGTCTAGGTTACAGAACTCCCGTAAGCTGCGTCTGATACACTCAGGCCATAGGAATCCCCTATACAGCGTATGCCTACTCCCAGGCCGCAGAACTCCGGGAAACAGCTTCTCTGTACATTCAACCTACAGAACTCCTGGACACTGCATCTCGACACTTAGGTTACAGTCCTCACATAAGTTGCAACTCCTACACTCAGGATACAGACAACGCACCTATAGCGAGTGGCTGATTACAGTCTACAGAACTCCAGGAAACAGCTAGCTCCTCTCTACACAAAGGATAGAGAACTCCTGGAAACCGCGCCGCTCTACATCCATTTTACAGAAATCCTGAAAGTTGCGTCTGCTACACACACTCAGCATACAAAAAACCCGCATATAGCGAATACCTACTTCTAAGCTACAGAACTCCAGGAAAGAGCTCCTCTCTACACCAAGGACAGAGAACTCCTGGAAACTGCGTCGATCTGCATCCAGGTAACAGAGCTCCCGTAAGCTGCGTCTCCTACACTCAGGCTTCAGAAATCCCATGCACTGCGTATGCCTATTGCCAGGCTACAGACCTCTTGGAAACCACTGCTCTCAGCACTCAGATACAGAACTCCGGTAAACTGCGTCTCTCTACATGAGGTTACAGAATTCCCCGTAAGCATCGTGTGCTCCACTCAGGCTGCAGGACTCCTGGAAACTGTGTCTCTCGATATCCGTGGTACAGAACACCCGTAAGCTGGCTATCCTACACTCAGGGTACAGTAAACCCGCGTGTTGTGTATGCCTAATTCCAGGATACGGAAGTCCCGTAAACTGCTTCTCCCTACACCCAGGATACCTAACTCCGCTAAGCTGTGTCTCTCTACATTCAGGGGGCAGAACTCCTGTAAGCTGCATCTCCTACACACAGGATACAGAAAACCCGCATATTGTGTATGCCTAATTCCAGGCTACAGAACTCCCGTAAACAATGTCTCTCTACTCCCAGGGTGCAGAACTCCGCTAAACCGCGTCTCTCTACATCCAGGTTACAGAACTCCCTTAAGCTGCATCTGCTACACTCAGGCTACAGGCATCCCAGCTACGGCATATGCCTACTCCCAGGCAACGGAACTCTTTTAAACTGATTCTCTCTCCATACACCCAGGACACAGAACTCCTGGAACACGTGTCTCTCTACGTCCGGTTCACAGAGCTCCCGTAAGCTGCCTATCCTACATTCAGGGTACAGTGAACCCGCAATAGCGAATGCCTAATTCCAGGCTACAGAACACAAGTAAACAGCTCCTCTCTACACCCAGGAGAGAGAACGCCTGTAAACTGCGTCTCTCTACATCCAGGCAAAAGAGCTCCCGTAAGCCCCCCTCTCCTTCACTCAGGATACAGAAATCCCATACACAGCGTATGCCTATTGCCAAGCTGCAGCACTCTTGGAAAGTGCTTCTCCCTGCACAAGAGACAGAACTCCGGTAAACTGCATCTCTCTACACCCAGGTTCCTGAACTCCCATAAGCTGCGTCTGCTACACTCAGGCTACGGGAATCCCATATACAGCGTATGCCTACTCCAAGGCTGCCGAACTCTTGTAAACTGCTTCTCTCTACACAAGGATACAGACCTCCGGTAAAATGCTTCTCACTACGTTCAGGTGGCAGAACTACCGTAAGCTACATCTGCTGCACTCAGGATACAGAAAACCCGCATATGGCGAAAGCCTATTCCCAGGCTTCAGAACTCCCGTAAACAACTTCTCTCTACGCCCAGGATGCACAACTCCAGTAAACTGCATCTCTGTATGTCTAGGTTACAGAACTCCCGTAAGCTGCGTCTGATACACTCAGGCCATAGGAATCCCCTATACAGCGTATGCCTACTCCCAGGCCGCAGAACTCCGGGAAACAGCTTCTCTGTACATTCAACCTACAGAACTCCTGGACACTGCATCTCGACACTTAGGTTACAGTCCTCACATAAGTTGCAACTCCTACACTCAGGATACAGACAACGCACCTATAGCGAGTGGCTGATTACAGTCTACAGAACTCCAGGAAACAGCTAGCTCCTCTCTACACAAAGGATAGAGAACTCCTGGAAACCGCGCCGCTCTACATCCATTTTACAGAAATCCTGAAAGTTGCGTCTGCTACACACACTCAGCATACAAAAAACCCGCATATAGCGAATACCTACTTCTAAGCTACAGAACTCCAGGAAAGAGCTCCTCTCTACACCAAGGACAGAGAACTCCTGGAAACTGCGTCGATCTGCATCCAGGTAACAGAGCTCCCGTAAGCTGCGTCTCCTACACTCAGGCTTCAGAAATCCCATGCACTGCGTATGCCTATTGCCAGGCTACAGACCTCTTGGAAACCACTGCTCTCAGCACTCAGATACAGAACTCCGGTAAACTGCGTCTCTCTACATGAGGTTACAGAATTCCCCGTAAGCATCGTGTGCTCCACTCAGGCTGCAGGACTCCTGGAAACTGTGTCTCTCGATATCCGTGGTACAGAACACCCGTAAGCTGGCTATCCTACACTCAGGGTACAGTAAACCCGCGTGTTGTGTATGCCTAATTCCAGGATACGGAAGTCCCGTAAACTGCTTCTCCCTACACCCAGGATACCTAACTCCGCTAAGCTGTGTCTCTCTACATTCAGGGGGCAGAACTCCTGTAAGCTGCATCTCCTACACACAGGATACAGAAAACCCGCATATTGTGTATGCCTAATTCCAGGCTACAGAACTCCCGTAAACAATGTCTCTCTACTCCCAGGATGCAGAACTCCGCTAAACCGCGTCTCTCTACATCCAGGTTACAGAACTCCCTTAAGCTGCGTCTGCTACACTCAGGCTACAGGCATCCCAGCTACGGCATATGCCTACTCCCAGGCAACGGAACTCTTTTAAACTGATTCTCTCTCCATACACCCAGGACACAGAACTCCTGGAACACGTATCTCTCTACGTCCGGTTCACAGAGCTCCCGTAAGCTGCCTATCCTACATTCAGGGTACAGTGAACCCGCAATAGCGAATGCCTAATTCCAGGCTACAGAACACAAGTAAGCAGCTCCTCTCTACACCCAGGAGAGAGAACGCCTGTAAACTGCGTCTCTCTACATCCAGGCAAAAGAGCTCCCGTAAGCCCCCCTCTCCTTCACTCAGGATACAGAAATCCCATACACAGCGTATGCCTATTGCCAAGCTGCAGCACTCTTGGAAAGTGCTTCTCCCTGCACAAGAGACAGAACTCCGGTAAACTGCATCTCTCTACACCCAGGTTCCTGAACTCCCATAAGCTGCGTCTGCTACACTCAGGCTACGGGAATCCCATATACAGCGTATGCCTACTCCAAGGCTGCCGAACTCTTGTAAACTGCTTCTCTCTACACAAGGATACAGACCTCCGGTAAAATGCTTCTCACTACGTTCAGGTGGCAGAACTACCGTAAGCTGCATCTGCTGCACTCAGGATACAGAAAACCCGCATATGGCGAAAGCCTACTCCCAGGCTTCAGAACTCCCGTAAACAACTTCTCTCTACGCCCAGGATGCACAACTCCAGTAAACTGCATCTCTGTACGTCTAGGTTACAGAACTCCCGTAAGCTGCGTCTGATACACTCAGGCCATAGGAATCCCGTATACAGCGTATGCCTACTCCCAGGCCGCAGAACTCCGGGAAACAGCTTCTCTGTACATTCAACCTACAGAACTCCTGGACACTGCATCTCTCGACACTTAGGTTACAGACCTCACAGAAGTTGCAACTCCTACACTCAGGATACAGACAACGCACATATAGCGAGTGGCTGATTACAGTCTAAAGAACTCCGGTAAACTGCGTCTCTCTACATACAGGTTACAGAATTCCCCGTAAGCATCGTGTGCTCCACTCAGGCTGCAGGACTCCTGGAAACTGTGTCTCTCGATATCCGTGGTACAGAGCACCCGTAAGCTGGCTATCCTACACTCAGGGTACAGTAAACCCGCGTATTGTGTATGCCTAATTCCAGGATACAGAAGTCCCGTAAACTGCTTCTCCCTACACCCAGGATACCTAACTCCGCTAAGCTGTGTCTCTCTACATTCAGGGGGCAGAACTCCTGTAAGCTGCATCTCCTACACACAGGATACAGAAAACCCGCACATTGTGAATGCCTAATTCCAGGCTACAGAACTCCCGTAAACAATGTCTCTCTACTCCCAGGATGCAGAACTCCGCTAAACCGCGTCTCTCTACATCCAGGTTACAGAACTCCCTTAAGCTGCGTCTGCTACACTCAGGCTACAGGCATCCCAGCTACGGCATATGCCTACTCCCAGGCAACGGAACTCTTTTAAACTGATTCTCTCTCCATACACCCAGGACACAGAACTCCTGGAACACGTATCTCTCTACGTCCGGTTCACAGAGCTCCCGTAAGCTGCCTATCCTACATTCAGGGTACAGTGAACCCGCAATAGCGAATGCCTAATTCCAGGCTACAGAACACAAGTAAGCAGCTCCTCTCTACACCCAGGAGAGAGAACGCCTGTAAACTGCGTCTCTCTACATCCAGGTAAAAGAGCTCCCGTAAGCCCCCCTCTCCTTCACTCAGGATACAGAAATCCCATACACAGCGTATGCCTATTGCCAAGCTGCAGCACTCTTGGAAAGTGCTTCTCCCTGCACAAGAGACAGAACTCCGGTAAACTGCATCTCTCTACACCCAGGTTCCTGAACTCCCATAAGCTGCGTCTGCTACACTCAGGCTACGGGAATCCCATATACAGCGTATGCCTACTCCAAGGCACACACTCAGTGATTTAGCTGGAGTCACACAACTCATCCCTGACAAGCCCAGCATTTCTGATCCTGCATTGTGAGCCTGTCCTTAAGCTGTTCTTCACTTACTAGGCACCACTTCCCACTTGTCAGTGTGCCAGGAGCTGCCCAGTCCTCTGCTCAATACTGAGGGGTTCTTCACACTCTATCAAATGGGCTGTAGCCAGGCAGTGCCTCTCAGCAAAGAGGTGCGTTTGCTCTCACAACCACTATCTCTTGAGCCAAGCATAACATGCAGTGATACACTGGATACTGTGACACAAGGAGACAGACATACACCTACAGGAGAGAAAGAATGAAGCAAATAATTACAATGAAATGAGATGAGCCTTTTGAAGGGAGGTAGGAAATTATGTTAGGAGTAAATCCCACATAGAAGTCTAGAAGCAAGTTGGAGGAAGGCTGCCCCTCTGGACAGGAATCTAAAGCCACAAGACCTCATCCTGAGCCCTTTCTGTAGGTCATTTAACCTCTCAGCCACTGGCACTGCCCCAGGAAGGGGAAGAACTTGAAGCAGAGGCCAATCTGCATGTGCCCGTGACTATTCTGCCACTTCCCACCCTCCAGCACTTATTTCTTTACAAATTAGGATTTCAAAACTTGAGCGCTGGCAAAGAGAAAGGGAGCGCTGATTTAAAAACAAACAAACAAACAAACAAAACAACCCTCCAGCCCCTCCTGGCAGCATATAGCAGCAAGATGTTCTGGTGGGAGCCCAAGCCATACCAAAGCATGCCCAGCCTCCCCCACATCAGGCTAAGCACCCACAAGCCCCTCCCCTGGGCCACCTCCTAATTACAAAATTGCAGAGAAGGGGCAGCTGGAGCATGCACTGTCTGCTGCTCAGCAACATGGGAAGGAAAGGGAACTCCCCATGAAGGAGCCAAGGCCACCAGGGGGACACAAGGGGGATCCTCCCCAGGACTGGGCACGAAAGGCACTGCTGGGAACAGACCTGTGTCTCCACTCTCACCTGCTGCTCTGGAGAATGGCATCCTCTGTCTCTCCTCCCTCCTAACCCTAACTCCCAGTCCCTCAGGGTCAAACTCCTCTGCAAAACCTTCATTCCCTCTGATGCTGTCCCCCTAGAAGAGGGATCCAGAAACCTCAAGGGACAAAAGCATCACTTAAGGAGGCTGCCTGCTAAAGACACAGAACTCTGGGCAGCATTCCCTGTGGTTCTGCTCAGAAGGATGAGTGTGGGTCCTGGGAATCTGCATTACACAGGATGATCCCCACAGTCACCACCCCCTCTCCACCACCACCACACATGACTTGAAGCTGGCAGTCCTGACATCACAGGATGATGCCTGCCCTGGAAATGTTCAAGCCCTTCCTGTCTGTGGTTTTTCATGACCATTTCTGCTTCATAGAAACATCTTAGCTATCCACCATGACCACCAGGCTCCCAGGAAGAAGAAGTAGGACTCCCTCTTTTGACCTAGCCTCCCTCAAGAAAGCCAAGGCCAAGCAATGCACCTAGAATGGGAAACCAAAGAACTCTGCCAGGAAGCCAAAGGACAATGGGGCTTCAGCTAATGGCCAAGTGTCCAACCATGCAGAGGGCAAAATATACAGCTGAGCATTAACTTCAGTTTAATCAGGACTCCTAATCTACCTCCCAATCAACAGCAGCAAGGCAATGTCCTCCTTTGCTCATCGAACATTTCCTGAGTGTCTCCTCTGTGCTGGGCACGGTTCTGAATACTCTTGGGGTCTTCTGGTGGTGAAGCGATCACACATCATCAGGAAGTATTTGATAGTGATTTCTCTTTGCAAAGTTACTTGAAAAGCAAGATCGTCTGTGATGTCGGGCCTCAGAACCACACGAGTTCCAAGTGGACATTCTCAACCAGGCCTGGCTGTTGGATGAAGAAGTACTGCAGGGAGATGAGGTCAGCTTGTGGTCCTGGCAGGGAGAATCTGATTCTCACTTTCTCATAAGCAAACCCTGGCAGCACTGGTGTTCTTTCTTCCACTGAGGTGCTGTACACTGTCCCAAGAAAAGCAACCTGCCAGGCATAGCTCCTTAGAATAAACTACTTCTTGTGGAAGTTCAGGCATCAGCACAAATGTCACTTCTTCCAGAAAGTTATCCTTGACTCTTAGACAAGACTGGATGCTCAGACCTTGGAATCCAGGGCATTTTATACTTTTCAGATTAGAACACTTTCCAGGAGTCCCTGGAATTGCTAACTAGAATTTAAGGTACGACAAGCAGGAAGCATAAGCTGCCTTGCTCAGCATCCTGTCCTCAGTGCCTGGTCTCACACCTGGAACATGGTGGACATGCAGTACATCTGGCTGGATACTTAAATTAATGAGTGAGTGCATCACACTCTCTATCTACACCAACAACTGCCACCATTTCCTCGACTGTCAGCAATCAACACCTAAGCTCAGGCAGGGCTACAGCTCCATAGTAGCAGCAGCTCACAGGGGCACAACTGCAGCTCAGAGGATCACCATGATTCAGACTCCATGGGACACTCCCCATCATCAGAGAAGGACAAAATGCTCTAGGGGCAGTACAGTGTCATCACAAGAGTGAGGTCCACACTGGCCATGAGCCACATCATCAGCTGTGTCCAAGACTTGATGGTAAGGTCTCCTACAAGCCACTCACTCACCTTCCCATAGCTGTGTCATGGAGAGGGCATGAGCACTTCCACAGCAGGTGCTGTCTTCAGATAGAGAAAAAAGGACAATAAAAGCTGTCAGAGCAAGCTGAGAAGTCAGCAGGCAGCTGTGAAGCATCTCTGCTGGCAGCAAAGAGTGAAACACACCTGTCTGGGTTCTTTTTACCATAAACCACCTTTGACATCTGCCCAGTCAGAATGAAGCCCCATGGGGTGTCCACTCACACAGGAAGCCCATGCATTGTGACTTTTGTCATACAATGGTTGTTTTCTTTTCCTTTGGTTTTGGTGGTTTGTTGTTGTTGTTGTTGTTATTTAATTTATGGCTCAAGAAGGAAGCTGAAGTCTAGGCCCTAACTTCAGTCCTGCTGAGCCTGGGCTGCTGCCCATACTTATTAGAAACCACTCACCCCACCCTGGCTTTTTCTAGAATTCCTTCTGCACTGTGATTGTGGCCTTTAGTCCTGAATCCCATGTTCAGTGTTGCTCTTCTGCCTCCCAAACAGATTGGTGAGCCTAGATGGGAAGGCCTGGGGACAGGGAGAGGCAGAACTGGTGCTCCGTGACTGACAGCGAGGTCCTGCCCCAGTAGTGAGCTGAACCCCTTCCCTTAAATCAAAAGGCAGGCATGAAAGTGCTGAGAGGACTTGAGGTAGCATCTGCCTGCATCTGCTACACACATATGAATGTGAGACTCTAAACACAAGCTCTACTTAAACAAGTGGACTTAGGTAACAGACTCAAGTCCAAGGTCAGCAGGCAGAGGATCAGCATTTCTCACTCCTACACTCATACTCCTCACTCCCTGGCAATCAGAACCCTTCTCTGGCATTCCCAAGCCCCAGGGGCCTCCCTTCCTATGACAAGGAAAACATTGAGCTTGTTTATGCACTCAGAGTATTGGACAGTCCTTCAGCCCTAGGAGGATACCCACAGACTACATGCAAAGGCCTCTCCCGGTTATGCTTCTTCTGACTCCCCTGTCAATCCCTGTCCAGAACTCCCCCAACTGTTCATTTCTCACCTGACCTAGGAGGCCCCTGCAAGTCACATCCTCTGCCTCCACCGAAAACAGATAACCCATCCTGCCATGGGCCTGGGACATGCACATGGGGGCAGGGGCTGCAGATGTGTCTCCCCTAGATCAGAGGGTGAAGGTGTCTGTGTAATTCATGGTCTAAGCACACACCAGAGACACTAAGACCTTGTACCTGAGTGCTGCTCAAATATCATCACAGCAAACCTGATTCTGTATCACCCCAATCTCCATGACACACGAATTCTAGCAGACTGTTCATTTTAAACAACATCTGACAAAACAAATTTCCAGGACAAGAAAGTATCTTGAGATTGGGGGTTCTCTATCCCTAGTCCATCTGACACAGGGACTCAGTTTCTCCAATAGGAGCTTACATCTGAGTCAAATAAAAGGAAAAAGAAGTTGGAGGAAACCCAAGGCTAGTCCTGGTGTGTGGATAATAATAAAGGGAGAGCAGCTGGAACAGCACAGAAAAGGGATTTTGCGCCTCCCTCCCTCCTTTCCCATATTACTATAAATGGCAAGGGAGGAGATGGTGCAGCTTCTGCTGTTTAGATACAATGTGTGCATTTTGATTCAGAGAAAGGCCTCCAAATTATCAACCTAGGTTGACCTGCAAGCATCCCTGGAAAAACTGCCTGTGGGAAGAGTTCCAGAAAGCACCAGGGCCCTAATTAGCACTGTTGTAGGCCTGCATGTAGGGGCGAGTGCTGAGTGGCCCATGGATGGACACATTGCCAGCTGCAGAGCCTGGGCTTGGGAAACGCTCCCCAAGTGCTTCCCAGCATTGAAAAGGAAAAGGGAATTGCCTGTGGACTGAATGGATGGCCGTGAAACTGCCCAGGTGCCCAGGGAGAAGCTAAGTCCCAGTGCACCAGGGAAAGCCTGGTGACCTGGGCACTGCCCCCATTCCCCCCAGCAATAGCAGATCTCCTAAAAGCCAGGCCCTGGTGCATGAATCTGCACGTCCATATCCATAACCACACACCCCTCACCCTTCCTATGCTCTCAGGGCCTCACATGCCTTCCCTCTGCCACCACCCCCACAGCCACCTGCACCTTTGGCTGGCTCCTATCACAACATGGTTTTCTCTGCACTGCAGGTCTGGTCATGTTCATACTACTGACCCAGTCTCACAGCCTCCACCCAGAAGAAAGCAAATGGACCCAGGGGCACAGAGAAGCCTGAAAGAGGTGGAAGGGACCCTTCCACTCTGGTTTCTAAGTAGAGAACTCACTCATGAGTGCCACATCCTGCAGAGAGATGATGAGCTCACCAACAACTGTTAAAGCACCTGCAAGCCTCATCAGGGGTGGAGACTGGGGGGATGTCCTTGACAAGTGAGCACAAGGAGCCCCTCTGTGGCCTTGCCTCTGCCAGGCTGGCCCTGCTGCCCCCGAGGCTACTTCCCACAGATGATCCATGTCAAGGTTCACATCTCAGTTAAGTTGGCAGGCAGCTTTGAGTGGGCAGCAGCAGGGATCACATCTGCATGGCAGTGGCTGAAAGGGGCAGGAACAGAGCCGGATGACACAGCAGCTCCCCCAGGTAGAGTAGCTAGCTGTCTGCCAGCAGCAAGCAGAGCCAGGCCACACTGGGCCAGATGGCTCTGCAGCCTTCAGGGACTGCTCCTTCCAGCCAGGCCCCACCTCAGCTGTGCAAACTTTGCCTCATCCCGACAGGACAGACCCAGCAGCAGGAAAAGGAGTCCCATGAGTGTGTTGAGAGTGAGCAACCAGAAAGCACCACACTCCTCACAGGAGCCTGGGCCCCCCTTGGAGAGGCAGAGGAGGAAAGAGGCTCAGAGATCCCAGGATCAGCTGAGCAGGAAGAGGGCTAGTTCCATGCAGTCCGGACAGAGGGATGGCCCATGTCATCTGGGGATTCGCTTTACCCTTCACCGGGGACTCCAGCTCCGCTCCAGAAATGGAGCCTGGCGACCTGGGCACTGCCCCCATCTCCCCAGCAACTGCAGATCTGCTAAAAGTCCAGACTGGTGTCCCCACCCCTGCTTCATGACCAGAGCCCTTGGAAGGTACCCCTGACCCCCAACACCATCTGCCTGATGTCAGCCAGGCCCTGCTCAGTCCAGGCTGCCCATGGCCTGGATGGGCTCAATTGATTTCTGACACAGGGTCCTCCATGACACCTGACTTTATAAAGACACATCTCAGAGTACCAAATGCCACCCCCTACTCAGAGCTGAGAAGGTTTTTCAAATACATCACAGAGGAGAGCAAAGCAGAAATCCTGAGGGTGCTGTGATCCACCAGTTTCCTGCCTGAACACAGGAAGTAGCTGCTCCTAATTCAGGGAGACAGCCTGAGGAAGCCATGCTGACAAGGGAGAGAGCTGCAGTGTCTCTATTACTCTTCTCAGCACAATAAAAAGAAGAGAGAAAAGGGTGGTTATAGAGAGGATGGAGGTACTAAATTCCAAAACAGGGGAAAGAAAACTTTAGAGAAGTTTGCTTAAGAAAAGAAAGTGATGGGGCTGGCATTGTGGCATAGTGGACAAAGCCACAGCCTGCAATGCTGGCATCCCACAGGGCTGCTTCACTTCTGACATGGCTCCATGCAATGGCCCTGGAAAAGAAGTGAAAGATGGCCCACGTTCTTGGGCGCCAGCCACCAATGCAGGAGACCTGGAAGAAGCTCCTGGATTTGGCCTGGCAAAGCCCCAGCCATTACAGCTATCTGGGAAGTGAACCAATAGATGGAAGGTCTCTCTTTCTCTGTCTCTCCTTCTTCCTCTTGAACTCTGATTTTGAAATACATAAATCTTTTTTTTAAGAAGTAAAAGTAAATGAAGCAAATCTTTAATATGGGATGTAAAACAACATCAGTTCATAAATTCTCCCCAGGCTTGAAGCAAACTGCCCTGTCTACCCAGAGCCAAAATGTGTTTTTTTAAGACTTATTTATTTATTTGAAAGAGTTAAACATAGAGAGAAGGAGAGACTGAGAGAGGTCTTCCATTCACTGGTTCACTCCCCAGTTGGTCGAAATGACTGGAGCAACACCAATCTGAAGGCAGGAGCCAGGAGCTTTTTCCAGGTCTCCCACGTGGGTTCAGGGGTCCACGGGCTTGGGCCATCTTCCAATTCTTTCCCAGGCCATAGCAAAGTTGGATTGGAAGTGGAGCAGCCAGTTCTCAAACCAGTACCCATAGGGGATTCTGGCACTGCAGGTAGCAGCCTTACCCGCTATGCCACAGCGCCAGACACCCAAATTTTTCAAAACACAATGATTTTCTGGTTAAATTTGAGTAGAAGTTTATAGAGCTCAGCCCCCTAAGTCTCCAAGCACCAAAGAAATATTTAGTTGTCACTCTGGGCGAATGTAGCCAGAGTCCAACCAGGCACTTGAAAAACTTGAGAACAGCTATTTCATAAGTTGTAGACATGAAATATGGGGCAGTCACACAGGACAGCTGTGCCCAGTGTTCAAAGTGAGACCCAGGACAGCAAGCCTGTTATATCCCAAGAGAAGTCAGCTTCCCAGTCCATTAAAGGGAAGCACCAGGAAAACACAGCTGCTTGAAATGTAAGATGGATGCTTTATGGATGACTGATGACACCTCCGGCTTTCTCTGAAAAATATTCTGAGGTGGACAAGGGCTGAGAGTTGTGAAAATAGAATCCCACGCAGTCTGTTAAGTGTGAAACAACAGAAACCTTGGAAAATAATTCCGAGGTCAGAGAGGCATGAGGAGGACAGCAAAGACATGAGGGATGGATGGATGGATTTCTGGATGCCATCTCTTCCACCACATTCCACAGGAACTTACACTTGCTAAAGCAGAGGCATTCATTCCACTGCCAAAGGACTGCAAAGGTAGCACAAGTTGGCTGTCTCAAAGGTGCCCACATTATGTCCATCAGCATTTTTGCCAATGGCCAATGTCCCACAAGAAGCAGTATTCCCAGAGGGACAGAGGCTGACTGGCAATTTGGATCTTGGAGTGAATATTCCTGGAAAATCATCCTCTTTCCTGACCAGCAGTAACAGCAAATAGAAAAAGAGAGAAGGTGGAGAAAGTCAGGGGCAGAAAAACAGGGAAGCCCCAATGGCTGAGTCACCATCTTGCTGGCTTCCAGATGCTCAGGCGAGAGCCACCACAGGCCTTATGAGCCAGTGGGCAGCAGCAGCAAAGCACTGTCACTTGGGAAAACCCGCAGATGGTGTCCTGGGATCTACACACACCTGACTTTGGTCTGCACACACGCTGGGTAAAATGCAGTTGAGCGAAGCCAAAAACAAAACAAAACAAAACAAACAAAAACAACAACAACAACAAAAACCTGAAAAACCTTCAGCTACAATATTCCTTGGGAAGATGAGCTTTGCAAGGCCATGTCACCCAGAACAGGTGGGGGTCTCTGTGGTGAAGAAGCACTGTGCATGGTGGGCCTGATTCAGAGCCCAGTTTCCAGCTGTGTGGTTCCCCCACCCATGCATCTTCTCTTCATCTCCCCAGACAAGGCCCAGACACAGAGGAATCCTTGCATCACACTCATCTGCACAAGGAACATCTGTACATGTGAGTCAGTGTGCAAACACATGGATACTTCCAATACTGTGGCACAGACACACACATCTCCTGTGTCTCTTTTCAGAAACAGCTTCTATGTGAGCCAACAGACCTTGGAACTGACCAGAGTTAGAACAGACTTCTTTCCCTTTCCCTTGTAAAATTAAGACTGTACCTTTTCACTGCTACTGACAGCATTTCCAAATGTCTATGGAGGAGCTGGCTCCATGGCACAGAGGGTTATGCCACTGCCTCCAATGCTGGCATCCCCTATGAACACTACTCAAGACCTACTTGCTCTGTTTCTGATCCAGCTCCCTGCTCACACACATGGGAAAGCAGCTGAAGATAGCTCCAGTATTTGGGTCCTTGCCACCCACATGGGAAACCCAGATGGAGTTCTGGGTCCCTCTATCTCTCTGTCTCTCTCTTCTTCTCTGTGTCACTCTGTCTTTCCAAGAAATAAAATAAATCTTTAAAATGTACATTGGGTGAGAGATGAGAGAAAGGTTATCGCATTAACAGCCCAGATAATATAAGCTGATTTCTAGGACTCACTAGCTTGAAAAACATAAATTAAACAGAAACTAAATGAAACTCAAAATGTAACCAAAAAAATCATCATTTGCTACAAATTACAATCCACACATGCAGAGCTGTAACTGAAAAAACATTACTACCTCTTTAAAAAAATGCAAAATTAAGTACTTTGGTTACTCCCTCCAAATAAAGCCTCCATTAAGCTGTGGCTGAATCCTCCCACTCACTGGAGTTCAAGGACAAGACTTCCTTCTCTAGCGCACAGCACATGCCAGTGGCTACTACTAACGGGAAGATGAAAGGACACCATCAGCTTCCTCACAGGGCGCCTTTCCTAGAGACATCACTGCTACATCACCAGAGCATGTATCTCATATTAAAAACTTCTCTTCCAGATGCTAAATACCTTGCCTGTCACCCTCCAGCAGCACAGGGTACTATCTGCCGAGGACAGCCATCCAGCTGGACAGCTTTAGGAATCCTGTTCCTGGCTGTTTCCCTGGGAGATGAATGGTCACAGGACATGGGTGCTCAGAATGCTGGCTTGAAGCAGCTCCTCCCAGCAGCGACACACAGCTGCTGGTCCATCAGAGGCACCATGACAGGAAGCAGCCTGGAGACAAGCAAACACCATACTGGGGCAGAGAGGAGTCACGAGGCAACTTTCACACCCACTGCCTAGAGTCCCTTCTGCTCTTCCCTCCTAGGCAACCTCATGATGGGCAATCAGGTCATCAATAGGGAATCAGGTGACAGCACTAATCTAACAGAACAGGGACTCACTCAAGACTGGTTACTCTCCTGACGATTCCACTATGTGGAAGATAAGTGCCATATTTTCCTAGGCCACATCTCTTTCCCCACTGCATGGGCATCTCTGTGGGGGAAAGGGGGTGCTTATTTCTGTTCCTTTTTCTGTCTTACCACTCCTCACACTTGTACAGCGGCCTCCACAGACAAGTCCTTGTGCAAATTATTAGTTAGTGTGCTCCCAATGCTAAAAATGTCTTGGGCTTCGGCACCAAACAGAAAATAAGAAAACTCAGTGGCCCTTTTACTTCCAGCTTCAGGGACTGTAGCACAATCAGCGGGGAGCAGCATTGTGGGGACAGTGAAGAAGAGGGGGAAAAAGTCAGCAGAGCCCGCAGAGTCCTAGTTGCCCCGACTGCCCACGGGGACCCCACCTTGTGGGCTGTGTGCATGTGGAGTGGGGGAAGCAGGGCTGAGGCATCCACTGCAGCCCTGGGCTCCCTGCTCCATGGGAACCACTGCAAATTGCCCTGGTAAGTCTGAGGTCACATGGGCACTGGAAGAGGAAGCTAGCTCTTAACTACAGTTCCTGGCAGTCACCCGCCTGCGTGCACCCAGACCACTGACCCAGCTCTGCACTGTGGCATTTCTCAGAACATCTCAGCTCCAAAACGTCTACCTGGTTGTAATGTGTTGTTGTTGCCATTATTTTAGTTTCTGTATTTTTATTTTTTTTGCCTTTAGGCAGTTTTATCTTCCCGAGAGGAGGGGTCCCTGCCGTACTTAGAACAATATAAAAATGAACTCTCCCAACTTCTTCACAGTGATTACTCTGTGAGTTGTTCATTAAAATCTCCACTGTTAAATTAGGCAACAGGAACTCAGAAAAGTGGCTTGCCTGAAGTTACACAGCTGGTGCAGACCCAAAATTTGAATCCAGTTCTGACCGACTTTGAATTTAGTGTTTACTATGCTAGTCAGTCAGTCATTCCTCAGTGCCAACACACTCCCCCAGATCTTGGGCACAAGAGATCCCACAGGAAAAAAGGACGTCCTGACTGTTAGTCATGATAGGACAGCATGAATTCTGTAACAGGTACCATCTAAATCTCAGGGGTTTAAGGTAATCAATAACTCTCATCAGTGTCACAGTCTGGTGCTGCTCGGAAAGGGTGTGGGTTGGGTTGGGTTGATGGACTACTTGTGCAGTCATTCTGGGGTCCAAGTTCATTTCATGGTGTTTCTTGTCCATCTTTTACATCCTTAGAATCTCTTATTGAGTCCTCTGTAATCTTCCAACAGATAAGGGAAAAGGGAATATAAAGGCAGACATTTGGCACAGCAGTTAAGCTGCCCCATGGGACACCCTCATCCAATTCCAGAGGACCTGGTTGAAGTCCCAGGACTTCACTTCCAATTCACATTCCCTCTAATGCACACTCTAGAAGGTAGCAGGTGATGAGATTAAGTCTTTGGGGCCCTGACCCCCCAGGTGGGAGTTTCAGTCTCCCAACTTTGGCCTGGCCTAGCCCTGGCTGTTGGTGGGTATTTGAGAATGAAGCAGCAGATTGAAGATTCTCTCTCTCTCTCTCTCTCTCTCTCTCTCTCTCTCTCTCTCTCTCTCTCATAAATACATACATAAAACTCCTAACAGAGTATAGGGTGGGGGCTCATCTGTTCAACTTCCAAAGGGCCTGGGGAATGTACTTCAGTGGTGAGCCCTATGAGAAGAGGAAATGGATTCAATGAACATCTGTGCAGTCCCCAGAGTATCAGCTCTGCTGATTTCTTGCTTGTGATTTTGGATGGGGTACTTAACCACTCTATGTCTTCACTTCTTCATCTATAGCATTAAGGTAATGATATCATCTATGTTATGTGACAAGATTAAGCAAGGATTAATACACGTGAAACATTTAACATAGAGGCTAGCACACAGTGAGCGCTTGATAAATGCATCAAGCTGTACTGGTGCCATCTTTTAGAGACCATAATGCATGTTAGTGTAGAAGTCCTCAGAAGTCTCAAAGGAGAGACTGTTTTTTTTTAATATTGATTAACCCAGGCTTTCCCAAACATGTTTGTCCTGCAAAACTGTCTTTTGTGTGTGTGTGTGACACCTTTCAGCATCCAGTGAAACTGGTATTTAATCTTTCTGACAAGTACATCTCTTTGGCTCCATTGGAAAGATAGGTGGGTTCTGGGGGAAGTTTAGTAAACCAAGGTCTGAAAAGTATTGATTCTAGAGAGCATTAAAATTCATCCTCTGTTGAATGCTTATGAAGCATTTCCAGCCATACTCTGTTAGCTCACTTGGTTATCACTATTATGATTGTGCCTTAGCATAGGCACTGTGTATATTACCTGTATTATATATATATATATATATATATATATATATACATATATTCTATATATATACATATGTGAATACATATATTCATAGGGATAAAAAAAGGGAGGCTCAGCGAGGTAAAACCAGTGCCTTAGTCACAGAGCCGGTAATTGCTCGAGCTGATATCCAAGCCCAGATGTATCTGACCTTGAGAGTCTACAGATTTTTAAAGAAATGGTACTGCAGCCAGGCTCCAAAAACATAGCTCTCCAGTAGCCTTTAAAGAAAGCTGGACCTCAGCACTAACAAAACACTAGAATAGCCTGCTGCTTTTTGTCAGCCTTCTTGGGGAAGGATAATAGGTGTGTGGTTACCAACAAGCTCTTTGACATTGAGATGTAGGAGAATTTAGAGCATTGTGATTTAGGAATTTTGAGGGGATGTCAGAGGGTTCAGGGTCTGAATTACAGATAAAAGAATATATACCCTACCAACCTAACATAGGTTATCACAATGTCCCTGTTTGATGTATATATGTTCCTCTTTATTTTTTCCACTCTCCAATGTACTCAAGAAGCTTTAGAAAATAGAAATGGATCATTAAAGTTTTAATTCTGAAAAAAAATGCTCTTTGTAATGTGCAGGACCATTCTCCTTTGACAGGAGACACAGACGCTTGCCTGAATCTAGTTGAAAATGTGATGTGAAAAGGAATTATAATAAATAGATACTTCGCAATTAAAAAAATCTGGTGCTGGACAACTATTTTTGCTATACTCGGCAGATCCAAATAGGTATTCATTTCTTTTGATATTGTTATTAGAAGTTATGCTTTGTAACATTTTTTGCATTATATCAGACATGTATTTACTTGAATGGAAGAGGGAGAATGAGAGATCTCACATCTGCTGGTTCACTCTTCAAGATTCCTCCACGAACTTGAGCTGGGCCAGGCAGGATCCAGGAATGTGGAGCTCTATTCAGGACCCTGACTTGGGTGGCTGTGGCAGGGACTCCAGGACTAGGATCATGAACCACCTCATTCTCATGTGCATTAGCAAGAAGCTGGGTTAGATGCAGAATTTACAGGGCTCCCAATGGCACTTGGATATGGATGCCATTTTCTCTTGTGGCAGCATCACCTGCTGCAACTTCTGCTTTTTTTAATTAAACTTTTATTTAATGAATATAAATTTCCAAAGTACAGCTTATGGGTTACAATGGCTTCCCCCTCCCAAAACTTCCCTCCCACCCACAACCCTCCCCTTTCCCGCTCCCTCTCCCCTTCCAATCACATCATGATTCATTTTCATTTCTCTTTATATACAGAAGATCAGTTTAGTATATATTAGGTAACGATTTCAACAGTTTGCCCCCATATAGCAATACAAAGTGAAAAAAAATACTGTTGGAGTACTAGTTATAGCATTAAATAAGAGTGTATAGCACATTAAAGACAGAGATCTTACATAATATTTTTTTAAATTAATTAATTTTCTATGCCATTTCCAATTTAACACTTTTTTTTCATTTCCAATTATCTTTATATACAGAAGATCGATTCAGTATATAATTAGTAAAGATCTCATCAGTTTGTACCCACACAGAAACACAAAGTGTAAAAATACTGTTTCAGTACTAGTTATAGCATCACTGCACATTAGACAACACATTAAGGACAGATCCCACATGGGATGTAAGTACACAGTGACTCCTGTTGCTGACTTAACAATTTGACACTCCTGTTCATGGCATCAGTAATCTCCCTAGGCTCTAGTCATGAGTTGCCAGGGCCATGGAAGCCCTTAGAGTTTGCTGACTTTGACTTATTCTGATAGGGTCATAGTCAAAGTGGAAGTTCCCTCCTCCCTTCAGAGAAAGGTACCTCCTTCTTTGATGGCCCCGTTCTTTCCACTGGGATCTCACTCTCAGAGATCTTTCATTTAGGTCTTCTTTTTTTTTCTTTTCCATGGTATCTTGACTTTCCATGCCTACAATACTCTCATGGGCTCTTCAGCCAGATCCGAATGCCTTAAGGGCTGATTATGAGGCCAGAGGGTTGTTTAGGACATCTGCCATTCTATGGGTCTGCTGTGTATCTCACTTCCCATGTTGGATCTTTCTCTCCCTTTTTGATTCTATCAGTTAGTATTAGCAGACACTTGTCTTGTTTGTGTGATCCCTTTGATTCTTAGACCTATCAGAGCCATCGAATGTGAACTGAAATTGATCACTTGGACTAGTGAGATGGCATTGGTACATGCCACCTTGATGGGATTGAATTGGAATCCCCTGGCACATTTCTAACTCCATCATTTGGGGCAAGTCTGATTGTGCGTGTCCCAAATTGTACATCTCCTCCCTCTCTTTTTCCACTCTTAAATTTAACAGGGATCACTTTTCAGTTAAAATTTAAACACCTAAGAATAATTGTGTGTTAATTACAGAGTTCAACCACTAGTACTAGAACAATAACAACAACAACAACAACAAATACTAAAAAGGATAAAGTATTACATTGTACATCTAGAGTCAGGACAAGAGCTGATCAGGGCATTGTTTCTTATAGTGTCCATTTCACTTCAACAGGTTTCCCCTTTGGTGCTCAGTTG
Source organism: Lepus europaeus (assembly GCF_033115175.1). Taxonomy (NCBI): domain Eukaryota; kingdom Metazoa; phylum Chordata; class Mammalia; order Lagomorpha; family Leporidae; genus Lepus; species Lepus europaeus. The sequence goes on from NW_026909044.1 coordinate 394,052, forward strand.
TCACCGATTAGGGAAAACAAATGAAATTTGTCTCTTTGGGACTGGCTTAATTCACTCAGCATGATGTTTTCCAGATTCCTCCATCTTGTTGCAAATGACAAGGTTTCGTTGTTTCTTACTGCTGTATAGTATTCTATGGAGTACATGTCCCATCATTTCTTTATCCAGTCTACTGTTGATGGGCATTTGGATTGGTTCCAGGTCTTAGCTATTGTGAATTGAGCTGCAATAAACATTAATGTGCAGATGGCTTTTTTTTATTAGCCAAATTAATTTCCTTTGGGTAAATTCCAAGGAGTGGGATGGCTGGGTTGTATGGTAGGGTTATGTTCAGGTTTCTGAGGAATCTCCAGACAGACTTCCATAGTGGCTTAACCAGTTTGCATTCCCACCAACAGTGGGTTAGTGTCCCTTTTCCCCAACATCCTCTCCAGCATCTGTTGTTGGTAGATTTCTGAATGTGAGCCATTCTCACCAGGGTGAGGTGAAACCTCATTGTGGTTTTGATTTGCATTTCTCTGATTGCTAGTGATCTTGAACATTTTTTCATGTGTCTGTTGGCCATTTGGATTTCCTCTTTCGAAAAATGTCTATTGAGGTCCTTGGCCCATCTCTCAAGTGGGTTGTTTGTTCTGATGTTGTGGATTTTCTTGATTTCTTTGTAGATTCTGGTTATCAACCCTTTATCTGTAGTATAGTTTGCAAATATTTTTTTCCCATTCTGTCGGTTGCCTCTTCACTTTCCTGACTGTTTCTTTTGAAGTACAGAAACTTCTCAATTTGATGCAATCCCAAGTGTTAATTTTGGTTTTGACTGCCTGTGCTCCTGGGGTCTTTTCCAAGAAGTCTTTGCCGGTGCCTATATCTTGCAGGGTTTCTCCAATGCTCTCTAATAATTTGATGGTTTCAGGTTGTAGATTTAAGTCTTTAATCCATGTTAAGTGAATTTTTGTGTAAGGTGAAAAGTATGGGTCTTGCTTCAAGCTTCTGCACGTGGAAATCCAATTTTCCCAGCACCATTTATTGAATAGGCTGTCCTTATTCCAGGGATTAGTTTTGGATCTTTGATCAAATATAAGTTGGCTGTAGATGTTTGGATTGATTTCTGGTGTTTCTATTCTGTTCCATTGGTCTATCCATCTGTTTCTGTACCAGTACCATGCTGTTTTGATAACAACTGCCCTGTAGTATGTCCTGAAATCTGGTATTGTGATGTCTCCGGCTTTGTTTTTGTTGTACAAGATTGCTTTGGCTATTCGAGGTCTTCTGTGTCTCCATATGAATTTCAGCATCATTTTTTCCAGATCTGAGAAGAAGGTCTTCGGTCTCTTGATTGGTATTGCATTGAATGTATAAATTGCTTTTGGGAGAATAGACATTTTGATGATATTGATTCTTCCAATCCATGAGCATGGAAGATTTCTCCATTTTTTGGTATCCTCTTCTATTTCTTTCTTTAAGGTTTTGTAGTTTTCATCGTAGAGATCTTTAACGTCCTTGGTTAAGTTTATTCCAAGGTATTTGATTGTTTTTGTAGCTATTGTGAATGGGATTGATCTTAGAAGTTCTTCCTCAGCCTTGGCATTGTCTGTGTATACAAAGACTGTTGATTTTTGTGCATTGATTTTATATCCTGCTACTTTGCCAAACTCTTCGGTGAGTTCCAGTAGTCTCTTAGTAGAGTTCTTTGGGTCCCCTAAATAAAGAATCATATCATCTGCAAAGAGGGATAGTTTGACTTCTTCCTTCCCAGTTTGTATCCCTTTAATTTCTTTTTCTTGCCTAATAGCTCTGGCTAAAACATCCAGAACTATATTGAATAGCAGTGGTGAGAGTGGGCATCCCTGCTTTTTAAGTGCTTCCAACTTCCGGAATTCTTTCTTGGTACTGCTTTTCTGTATTAGAATAGTCATGAATAGAGGATAGGTGTGTGGATCAATTTCACATTCACAGTCATCAATGTTTTCACGAATGGATCAGTACTAATATGTTATAGACGTGACATCCAGATGAGAGTTAGGAGAAGAGGAGGAGAATGATATCAACCCGGGACTCTAAGGAACTGACTGACAATCACTGGTTAGAGTTTTAGCAATCATTTTGCTAATGTGAAACGCAAGGTATACAGGAACAACAGTTTGGTTGAGTAGTGTATCAGCAGTTGAAACCGTTTCTAGAAATGAAATGTGTGACTGCCTTAGTGGTATCTATACTCTGTGTGTGTGTCAAGTCATGGCTTACTTTCTTGCATTCCCATGGAAACCAACTAGGACCCTGGGGGATCTGGAGGGGGAATCCACTGTGGGATCAGGCGATTCGGAGAGAGGGGTTTCAAGGGAGTTGACTCTGCATGAGGCCTTCAGCATCCTGACACTGCACCAGCTTAGTCACGCCAGACTGCAGGGACCGCTTTCCCAAAATGTCACCAACACTTAGTCAAGTCCCACTGAGCTTGTAAAGCAACCCAAGTGTGGGGATCCCCCCTGTACATGCGCATTGAGCACTCCTGGCCGCCCTGCTTCTGTGTGCATGCCCAGCCCACAGAGTTCACGAGGGAGGTGCGCCTCCTGCACAGTTGTGTGTGCAGGCATTGCTTGGCAACACTTACTGTGAGCTCAGAGAAGCACCCTGAGCCCCTGGCTTGCGGCTGCACACAGCTGCCACAGGTTCCTCAGGTCTCGGAGTCTGTGAGAGGTGGCCGCCAGTCTCTGCATGGGAGAAGGCTTGCTCAATCCAATTTTGGAAGGGGGATCAGTTGTGAAAACGGTGGGTAATATGAAATCCCAGTCCGGGTTCTGCCAGCGCAGGTGAAGCTGCCCCAGACCACCTTAGGTACGGACTCTGTGACCCACCTACTCCTTGAATAGTTCATCCGTTTTCACAGCTTTTGGTTGGGCTGTGGAGGTGTTGCCGAGGGTCTAATCATGTCACCTGCAGATATAGACTTTTGGTTTTTCTTTTCATCCTACACCCTGTAAGTGAGAGCCCTGCTTGGCCAGCCCCTCTAAGAGTGACAGACTTGGTTTGTCCGGGCCTGTGGCTGTGGCAGTCTAACTTTGTCCCGCCTCTCTGGCCATGGCAGGCCTGCTTTGTACCACCCCTCTGGTTGTAACAGTCTTGCTTATTCCTGCCCCCTGGGAGTGACAGACCTGCTTTATTCTGCCCCTGTGGGAGTGACAGCCCTGCTTAGTCTGGCCCCCGGGGACTGACAGCCCTGCTTTGTCACACCCTCTGGGTGTGACAAACCTGCTTTGTAACACCCCCTGAGACTGAAAGCCTGGCTTTGCCCCACCCCTCTGGGTGTTACAGCCCTGCTTTGTACTGCCACCTGGGACTGACAGCCCTGCTGTGTCCCGCCCTCCGGGACTGGGAGCCCTGCTTTGTCCAGCCCTTCTCAGAGTATCTGCCCTGCTTTGTCCCAGCCCTTTGTCTGTGGCAGTCTTCTTTGTCCCATCCCTCTGGGCATGATAGCCCTGCTTTGTACCACACCTCTGGTTGTGGCAATCTTGCTTTGTCCAGCCCCTCTGGTTGTGGCCATCCTGCTTGTCCTGCACTCTGGGCGTGGCTGCCCTGCTTTCCAGACCCCTGTGATTGACAGTACTGCTCTGTTCTGCCCCTCTGTGCGTGGCAGCCCTGCTTTGTACTGCCTCTCTGGTTGTGACAGTCTTGCTTGTTCCTGCCCAAAGGGACTGACAGCCCTGCTTTTTTCCACCCTCTGGGAGTGAGAGCCCTGCTTTGTCCAGCCTTTCTCAGAGTATCTGCCCTGCTTTGTCCGGGCCCTTTGGTTATGGCAATCTTGCTTTGTACCGCCCCTCTGGTTGTGGCAGCCCTGCTTTGTCCCGCCCCCTGGGGGTGGCAGCCCTGATTTCCCTGACCCCTGTGATTGACAGAGCTGCTTTGTTCTGCCACTCTGGGCATGGCAGCCCTGCTTTTACTGCCTCTCCAGTTGTGACAGTCTTGCTTGGTCCCGCATCCTGGGTGTGACAGCTCTGCTTTATTCCACCCCTGTGGCAGTGACAGCCATGCTTTGTCCTACCCCCTGAGAGTGACAGCCCCATGTCTGACTCCTTCTGGCTTTCTCTTTTTCGAACTGCTCTTGAGAAGGCTTCCAATACTCCCTGAAATAAGAGCGGTGGGAGTTGATATCTTTGTCTGGTTCCCGGTCTGAGGGGGACTGATGTAAGACCCCCGACAGGTGTCTCACACTTCTACCGACCCCAGAAACACGAATTCCAGTCCAATCGCTGCAAGTGCATGAGGAAGTTTATTACATCTGCGCAGATGGGCCATCTCTTAAGCACAACAACACCCTCTGGTGGCGTGCGAGAAGAGAGGCGCTGATCATCAACCGCACAGCGTATTTAAGATTTGAAACCACAACATTAGCATATCTCCACATCATTGCCAAGAATCACAAGATAAACCACAGCATGACGAATACATCACAAGGTAGAGGGTTTTTCCAGAGTAAGGGACAAAAACCTTGAGCAAGCATAAACACGGGGTCATCATGACCAAAAACTCAACATAGCTCCTAAAATAATTGTCACATGCTCCATTATCTCATAAAAGCATTAGCACAATCATCACATGTTACAAGGTCAGCTAAAGTCTAGTTATTTTAAACAAAATGCATTTTGCAAGCCAAAGCATTTTGCACAGAAGCCAGATATGCAGTTAGCTCAAGCGACTTCATTTTAACCCCATCCTGCCTCAATTTCACATTCCCCCCTTTTCTTTTTGGTCAAATTTTAATCTTAAAATTTAAAGAATTTCTATATATATTCCCTCTATTGTTTCGGTCTCAACACGTTGGTCCTGCCTGTGGTCCTGCCGTCGGTCCTGTCTTGCTAGGATCATGGCATAGGCGGCAGCAGAAAGCCCATGTATTACAAAAACTAAAGATAAAAGTAGTACTATTGAAAAAGTATCCAACCGTACAGTAGGGGACAAATCAGTCGAATTAAAACTTTTAGATGTATTTGCTATCTGGGAGAGTGTAAAGGCCGTAGGTTGGCCCTGGGATTTTATTGTTGTGGCCCCAGGTACAGGCCTTTGGTGGGAAGTCGAGGTTACGACTTCAGTCACAGGCCCTTGTCTAGACAATGTAGGCCATGACCTTTGATCCTCCCACCTCCCCAACATATTGGGACCTCCAATTTGGGGAGGGGCTTCCTCTTTAAGTTGAATTTTAAATAGGAGCCCGGGATTATAGTCAGAAACATAAAACCTTAAGCCCCATATTCTTCCCCTTTTCCAGTCAGTAAGGTTGGCCTTTTTTCCTCTTTCTGTGAAAGAAATATTAAGGGGCATGGAGCAGTTGGGATCTCTCCCTGGAATAAAATCACGGTGTACAGTAATCCAATCCCAACTAGAGGAGGGTTTCCAATATATGTGACCAGTGGTTTCACATCCCCAGGCCTTACAGTAGAAAGATTCTGCTCCCCCGCATCGTCTCTTTTCTTTTGTAGACCTGCCATCCTTGGGGCACACATAAAATTCTTGTTGTTGTAACTGGCATCTCTTTATCTTAGACTCGCTCCCAAGCCGCGCGGGGCCACTGACCAATGCACCAGGGGCGAACGCGACACCATAGGCTGCCAAGTTATCCATTCCCCTTACTAGCTTACATACATCAGGGTGCAAGGTAGGCCACCATGTCCCGGAGGGGGTCACGCGGGTAACGGACCACACGACCTCCGTGGTACCAGATTGCACCTCCCACGTGAGCCTCACCGGGGCATACGGGCCGCCCATAATAGGGGTAAAGAGAATTGTAAGCAGTACTAAACAGTTTTTGAAATTCTTATCTTGAGTGGGTTTTGAGTGCGTTGTAGTTTCCATTTTGGTGTCGGCTCGTCGGCAGGGTCGTTGGTCTCTTGTCTCTGTTCAGCTGTCGCCCTCTTGACGTGTGACACGTGTATCCAGGCGGCAATTCCGTCCACCTTTATCGCGGTCGGCGTAGTCAATAATACCGTGTAGGATCCCTTCCAACGTGGCTCAAGCGTCTTAATCTGGTGTCTGCGGACGTAGACAATGTCCCCAATCTGGAACGAATGCAGGAGCGTAGGGCACTTGGACTGGTACACGGCAGTCAGCTGCTTCCCTATTTGCCTGTGGATGAGCTGCAAAGCTCGGAAGCGGGTCTGTAAAGTAGAGGATGTTGCAAATGAGTCAATACTGGGTCCCAACAAATCTGCTGCGGGTGGAGGGCCTCCGTACAATATTTCATAGGGTGTTAATCCACATACAGAAGGTGTGTTATGAGCCCTAAACAAAGCCATCGGCAGCAGTTCGACCCAGTCTCTAGTGCCAGTCTCCATTGTTAATTTAGTCAAGGTCTCCTTAATTGTTCTGTTCATTCGTTCTACCTGACCTGAACTCTGGGGCCTGTACGCACAATGCAATTTCCAATCAATCCCCAGTACTTTGGTCACCAACTGACTTAACCTGGAAACGAAGGCGGGTCCATTATCCGACCCCAATACCTTAGGTAAGCCGAACCGCGGGAAGATTTCCTCTAATAGCTTCTTAACCATGACTTGTGCTGTCTCCTTTTTCACTGGAAATGCTTCAGGCCAGCCGGAAAAGGTATCTACGAACACTAGAAGGTACTTAATTCCATATCTGCTTGGGCGGACCTCTGTGAAATCTATTTCCCAATTAATACCAGGCCTAGCCCCCCGTATCCGGACTCCTTCAGGTATTTTAGAACATCTGGGATTTACCTTGGCGCATGGGATGCAGGCCTCTACGGTTTGTTTTACTGCTGCAGGTAGTCCCAATAAAAAATAAGAAATCTCCTCTCTATCCAGTAAGGTTTTTAATTTCTTATACCCTAAATGTGTCCATCTATGTAGATCTTGCACTAATCTTCTGGTTTCTTTTGTGGGCAGCACGACTTTGCCCTGTATTTTCCAGCTTTTAGTGGTCTCGTCGTAAATTCCCCCTAACCTTTGTATGGCTGCCACATCTTGTTCGGTATAATTCCATTCCGGCCCCCAGCTGGGAGGGTCTTGCACATCGATGTTTAACATGCAGCTACCCAAGGCGCTAGTTCTGGCCACCTCATCCGCCATCCGGTTACCCTGTGCCACTGGATCCTCTCCTTTTTGGTGGCCAGGGCAATGTATGATGCTCACCTTCTTTGGCAAGAAGAGGGCCTGTAGGAGATCTAGGATTTCCTGCTTATTTTTAATTTCTCTGCCTGCTGAAGTAAGCAGTCCCCTTCTTTTATATATTTCACCATGCACATGCGCCGTAGCGAAGGCGTATCGACTGTCTGTATAAATATTTACCCTCTTCCCTTTTGCCTGTTTTAAGGCCTCAGTCAGAGCTACCAACTCAGCTTTCTGTGCTGAAGTGCCGGGTGGTAAGGCAGAGGCCCAAACAACAGTCTTTCCGTCGACCACCGCCGCCCCTGCCCTCCTCTCACCTTGATGGAGGAAGCTGCTGCCATCTGTATACCAGGTGTACTCCGCGTCTGGCAGGGGCTGGTCTGTCAAGTCCTCACGGGCCCCGTAGACTTCAGCCAATACCTGTTGGCAATTGTGACTGACCTGCGTATGGTCTCCTGGTTCCGGCAGTAGAGTGGCGGGGTTGAGAGAGGCCATCGTTCCAAACCGGATGCGCTCGGGGTTGAGTAACATTGCTTGGTAATGGGTAATTCTGGCATTTGATAGCCATCGATCAGGTGGCTGATGTATGACCGTCTCAATAGCATGAGACGTCACTACGGTCAGTGGCTGTCCCAGAGTCAGTTTGTCAGAATCTTTCACAATCGTGGCCACTGCCGCTATCATGCGAAGACACGGGGGCCACCCAGAGGCGACACTGTCCAATTTCTTTGAAAAATAGGCCACCGGTCTCTTCCAAGGCCCTAATTTTTGGGTCAAGACTCCCTTTGCAATCCCCCCTCTTTCGTCTATATATAGGATAAAAGGCTTGTTGGGGTCAGGCAGGCTTAGTGCGGGGGCTTCCAAGAGGGCCTTTTTTAGTTGATCGAAGGCCAACTGCTGTTCTTCTCCCCAGATGTAAGGGGAATTATTTTTTGTGAGGGGATATAGGGAAGCCGCAATCTCCGCAAACCCAGGAATCCACAGGCGGCAGAAACCGGCACTTCCCAGAAATTCCCTCAACTGGCGTGGGTTTTTAGGTGGGGGTATAAGCGCCACCGCCTGTTTACGTCCCTCCGTTAGCCACCTCCTGCCCCCTCTCAATTTATAACCCAGGTAAACTACCTGTCGGGCACATATTTGGGCCTTTTTGGCAGAGGCGCGATATCCCAGCTCGCCTAGCTTCTGGAGCAGGGATTCCGTGCCCTGTTTACAGTCCTCTTCGGTTTCTGCTGCCAGGAGTAAATCATCCACATACTGTAAAAGAGTCCATTGAGGGTTACTCACCCTAAAACTTGCCAAGTCATGATGTAAGGCCTCATCGAATAGTGTGGGCGAATTTTTAAATCCTTGTGGGAGTCTGGTCCAAGTCAATTGCCCTGAGAATCCAGTCTCTGGGTCCTTCCATTCAAATGCAAACAAAGGTTGGCTCTGGGGGCTCAATCTCAGACAAAAGAAAGCATCTTTTAAATCTAGCACTGTATACCAAGTGCGCGATGGAGGCAAAGTGCTTAGCAAGTTGTACGGATTTGGCACGGTCGGGTGAATGTCTTCGACCCGACGATTTACCTCGTGTAAGTCCTGCACAGGTCGGAAGTCATTGGTGCCTGGTTTCCGTACCGGCAGTAAGGGTGTATTCCAAGGGGATTGGCAGGGTTTTAATATTCCCAAGTCCAGCAATCTCTTAATATGAGGCCGGATTCCATCCTTTGCTTCCCTGGTCATAGGATACTGCCGTACAGATATTGGTTCAGCTGTAGGCTTTACATTTACTATTATAGGTGGCTGCTGAATTGCTAATCCTATCCCTCCGGTCTCTGCCCAAGAACTCGGAAACTTTTCAATCCACTCAGGGGCTAGTGAGGTTTTTATTTTTTCTTTGTCATTGTCATATAGACGATGTTCATCTCTTAATTGTAAAGTCAATACCTGCAGAAGGCGCCCTCCAGAGTCCGTCACTGAGGCCCCTTCCTTCTGGAAATGAATCTGGGCTCCCACCTTAGATAGCAAATCTCTTCCTAATAATGGATACGGGCAGTCCGGTACTAAAAGAAATGAGTGGGTGACTTGGCCAGTGGCTAAATCTACCTGTCGTTCTGTGGTCCAACGGCACATCTTTCTTCCAGTTGCTCCCTGGACGCAAGAAATTTTTGAGCTAAGGGGGCCAATATTTTTGTTTAAAACAGAGTGCTGAGCTCCGGTATCCACCATAAATGTGACCGGCTGGCCTCCCACTCTCAGGGTTACCCGGGGCTCAGGGGGAGGCTCCTGGCCCTGACCCCCCTAGTACTCGTCCTCTTCCACCAGGGGAAGAACTGGAATGTCAGTCTCCTTTCTTCTTCTGGTGGTATTCTTGTTTGGACAGTCTCTGGCCCAGTGTCCTCTTTCCTTACAGTACGCACACTGATCTCGTTCTACCCACGGTCTATTTCTGTCTCCCGGGTATTTCTTTGTTTGACCTCTACCATAACCTGACCTATCCTGCCTATTAGATTCGTTTACTGCGGTGACCAAAATTTTAGCTAGTTCCCTATTTTTCTTTTTGTCTCTCTGATCTTGTTCTTTTTGCATTCTTTCCTCTTTTTCTTCTTTAGTTTCCCTCTTATTAAAGATTCTCTCTGCCTCTTTTAGGAGGTCCTGCAATGTATAACCCTGTAAGCCCTCCAGTCTCTGCAACCGTGTTCGGATATCTGGGGCCGATTGGCCAATGAAAGACATTATTACATCTGACTGCCGGTCAGGAGCCTGGGGGTCAAACGGGGTGTACATCCGGTATCCCTCCATCAATCTTTCTAGAAACCCCGCCGGGGTCTCCTCATTACCCTGAGTTATGGCACGTACCTTAGCCAAATTGGTGGGGCGTCTCCCTGCCCCTCTGAGACCTGTCAGGAGAATCTGGCGATAGAGACGAAGTCGTTCCCTACCGGCTGCCGTACTAAAATCCCAATCTGGTCTGGTCAACGGGAATGCTGCGTCAATCTCGTTTGGCAGTTGAGTAGGTTGACCGTTGTCTCCTGGAACATTTTTCCGAGCTTCCGTGAGAACTCGCTGTCTCTCCTCTGTGGTCAGGAGAGCCTGCAGAAGCTGCTGGCAGTCATCCCAGGTCGGTTGATGGGTTAAAAGAATAGATTCAATTAATCCTGTCAAAGCTTGTGGATCTTGAGAAAAAGGTGGGTTATGGGTTTTCCAATTGTACAAATCTGAAGCTGAAAACGGCCAATATTGCATCTGATTCCCCACCGAGCGAAGTGGGAAAGCCTGTGCCTCCCACTGGCCACCCTCACTCCCCCCTCCCCGACGCAAGCGCAGCCTGGCACCCATGGGGGTTGTACGAGCCGGGGGGTCCTCCCCCCTTTCTCCCTGCATAGAATCCCCCTGCGTAGAATCTGGGGAAGGTGCCATAGGCTCTCTCGGGAGGGGTGCGTAAGGCGGTGGGGTGTCAAAAAGCAAAAGATCCTCCTGCCCGCCCGGGAGGACCAAGGGTTTCTTCGCCTTGTGGGAATCTAACTCCTTTAATGGGCAAAGGGCCGAGGCAGGGGCAACCAGCGAATTTTGCGCTGGGTCTTCCCACACAAAGATGTCAACTGACGGGAGCCCGCTCTGATCCGCGGGTTGCGGTTTTAAAGGTGTTACGGACGGGGGCGGGGCGGGTAAGGCACCCGCCACGACCCGGTCAGCCGGGAGAAAGGGTTTTACCCATTTTGGGGGATATTGTGCCAGGTCTTCCCACACAAAGATATAGGGCACTTGATCCGGGTGCCCTTCCTTGCCTTCCCTGCAGACCTGGCTCTTCACCTGTAAGATAATTCGAGAGTCAAAAGTCCCATCCCGCGGCCACCCGATATTGAAGGCTGGCCACTCGGACGTACAAAAACTTGTCCAGTTCTTCTTCTGCACTCTCACAGACAAGTTTTGGGCCCGTTCCCGGACCTTTCTCCAATGATCTAAAGTAAGACTCAAAGGTGTAGTTAATTCCTGTCCCATGTTGGAGGGGAAAGGCAAATCAGGAGAGTATATTAGAACACAGAAACAATCACAAAATTCACAAATGACAAGACTCACAAAGACACTGCGCACAACAATGGAACAAGACCTGCGCGCCCTTATAAGACAAGACCTGCGCGCAACAAAACAGAAACCAAAACTACCGATGGGAGTAGCTGCTGCCACCAGCTCTTCTCCCGGAAAAAAACCTTAACCAGAACTCCCGATGGGAGCGAAGCGGCTGCCACCCGCCAGGCTCCCCAGAATACCGCCAATGGAGCGTCCTCCAAGGGCCTGAGCCAGGGGTCTTGACACGTCTGTCCTGCCTACTACTGGCTCTTTTCAGATACAGGTCCTGTACAGGCACAATCTCAGTAAAACATGAACCTCCGGTACGTCAAGCGCCCCGGGAAAAAAATAAAAAATCAACAGAACACACAAAAACACTTAAAACAGCAAAAACTTACCTCCGATTGGAAAATGGAGCGTGGGTCTGGGGTCTCCAATCCCGGACGAGCCCCCAAGAATGTAAGACCCCCGACAGGTGTCTCACACTTCTACCGACCCCAGAAACACGAATTCCAGTCCAATCGCTGCAAGTGCATGAGGAAGTTTATTACATCTGCGCAGATGGGCCATCTCTTAAGCACAACAACACCCTCTGGTGGCGTGCGAGAAGAGAGGCGCTGATCATCAACCGCACAGCGTATTTAAGATTTGAAACCACAACATTAGCATATCTCCACATCATTGCCAAGAATCACAAGATAAACCACAGCATGACGAATACATCACAAGGTAGAGGGTTTTTCCAGAGTAAGGGACAAAAACCTTGAGCAAGCATAAACACGGGGTCATCATGACCAAAAACTCAACATAGCTCCTAAAATAATTGTCACATGCTCCATTATCTCATAAAAGCATTAGCACAATCATCACATGTTACAAGGTCAGCTAAAGTCTAGTTATTTTAAACAAAATGCATTTTGCAAGCCAAAGCATTTTGCACAGAAGCCAGATATGCAGTTAGCTCAAGCGACTTCATTTTAACCCCATCCTGCCTCAATTTCACACTGATAGATGACTTTGCTCTTCTAGTTTCCCCCATCTATTCCTCCACTTGAATAATGGTTACAATCAAGCTTTCATCCTTTTGGCTTCTCTTCGGATTGTGACTGTGACTTGATAGTCCCAGGAAGTGTTGCTTTCCTGAGTGAGTGGGTAAACGAATGAATCAGCACCATGCTTCCTGAAGTCGTATTATTGCCCTGTAATGGGAACGACTGGCCAAACCAGTCATTGGAAAAATGTTGACATTCATGAAAATTTTATGTGAGAAAAGGACATAATGACAAATTGATTTTAGTTGGTTAAACCTGAGAGAATAATCTGGGTGCAATTCATTATATATCTATACCTTTTTTCTCTATGCAGCTTCACCTGACGCACTTTCACACCTGCTGCAACTTCAGCTTCTTTAACTGCTTCCAACTTCCAGAATTCTTTCTTGGTACTGTTTTTCTGTATTGGAATAGTCATGAGTAGAGGATAGGTGTGTGCATTGGCGGCCATTGGAGGGTGAACCAATGGAAAAGGAAGACCTTGCTGTTTGTCTCTCAATGTCCACACTGTCCACACTGCCTATCAAAAAAGAAATATATATATATATATATATATATATATATATATATATAAAAAGATATCCTTTGGGACATGCTGTTCTCTTCTATATTGTTCCTATGCTCATAGTCAAAAGACCACGTCAACTCCACATCTTGGGAACTTCTCAAACCTATCTTCTTTGCACCATTTTGGCTGCTTTTGTGCTTGTATACATCCATTCCCAGCTGCCCTGTCACCATAACTTCCTACAGACCAACCTCAAATTCGTGATCCACTGGGTTGTTCTGGCAATCCATCCAAAAGGCAAGTCTGACCATTTATACCCCTGGAGAAAATGCTGCAATGTCTCCTGAGACAGTGGATTAATGTTACCTGTATCCTTACAGAGGGTACCTGGATCTTGATGAACTGGTCTCCAACTATACCACATCCCTTTCTAGTCCATGAGGCTCCACCTCATGCTTTCCACTCCATTAGCACTGAAAAGTTTGCACTTGCAAGCATATGCGATCTGTTGAATGTGTTCATACTCTTCATTCTCAGTCTCCAATGCTTTTCACCTTCTCTTTCACCCTTCTCACCGGTCAAGGCTGTCTAAGGGCAGACATGTGGCCTAGCAATTAAAAACACATGTATTCCATATTGGGGTACCTGGTGCTAGTGACTGAGTCTGGCTTCCTGCCAGCACAGACCTTTGGGAGGCCATAGGTCACAGTTCAAGCAGTTGGGTCCCTGACTAAGAACTTCCGGGAGCAGATGTAGCTGACCTCACCCTAGGCTTACTCTGGACTCACTCGCATTATTCTGGCCACCAGAAGCCTGAGAGCAGAGTTAATTAACTATGGAAGGAAAAAAAGGAAATAAATCTTGAATTCCATTTTTTTTTAATTTGTAAAAACTTTTTGATATTATTATCCTACTATATACCTCATTTCTCTGTCATTCAAAGCAAGCACGTGTGGCTTTCTTTAAGAAATGTAAACATTGTTTTCCAGGACATATTTTAGCTGCTTTGGAATCATATGAGTATGTGAAGCAAGAAAAAACAATTTCAATTATTCAACAACAGTCTTTCCTTTCTGAGTTGCATAAAACATTTCCAGATGCAATACTGCACTCTACATTTGGTAATATAATTCTAGAAGATTCCAAGCTTTTCAGTGTTTGGTCATCATCTTTTTTTTTTTTTTTAAAAAAGGACAATTGGGATTCAGGTAGCCTCTCAAAGAATATAGCCTAATTTACAGCTCCCAGAGGTCCTGTTCTCATAGCATACATGTTCTTCATCTCCAGGGAAACTAGCGAGCCCTTCATTTCCAGGGGTTCTATATCTGTGTATTCAACCAAGTGCAGACTGAAAATATCTGGCAAAAAGACATCTGTAATACAATACACAAACTTTGCTTCTTGTATTTACTGCTCACATAATAGACCCTAACAAGTTCACACAGTGTTTATATTATATTAGGTATTGTAAGGCATCTAGCGATGATTTAAAGTATACAACAAGAAGAAACTTAAGCATCCTCAGATTCTGAGATCTAAGGGTGGCTCTACAATCAATGCCCTGGGGTTCCTGAATGATAACCTAGTTCTAGTATGGTGTCACACTGCTTAGGAAGACTTACATCTTCAGGATCTTCTATCAGGGGACTTCATATGCAAACAGAAGTTGCCAGTATTACCATAGGTTCTAAAATATTAAAGTGTTCTCTAATAACAATAAAGTAAGAATTATGCCTAGGATTTACACTGCTTTATGTTACTCCTGGAAGGAATACTTTTCAGGCTCACTCTGACACTGCAGGTGCTAGGGCTGGGTGCTCAGTGGAAAGAATGTAAGGCTGTCTCTTTAGTTGTGCCTGCCCCAGCCCAGGCTTGAACTGCTGATTCCCAGGCTTGCCCTAGAACACTGTAGTCCACACACACTGGAATTTGAGGTCTCTCAGAGAACTCAGTTGCTCATTTACCAAACATTTCATGAGCACTTGCTCCATGCTGAGCATCCAACTCGTCACAAAAATAGGAAACTGAATTATATGGTTTCTGCTGGGAAGAAGGTTGTATCATACAAAGACAATGATCCAATATGATACAAGTCAAGTTACTCAGTGAATATCTCTATAGAAGGCTACCTTCCCTGTCCTGGGAGGGTCAGAGAAGGCTTCCTGGAGTGGATGACACTTCAGCTGCGCCTGCAGAATAAGGAATCAGTAAGGGAAAAACAAGGAAAGGAGCACTCCAAGGAGTTTGGCTTACAAAGGCAAGAAACAGCCAAAAAACTCAACATGCAGAGGTAGCTAGTAGGATGGTGCTTTTCGAGTACAAAGGTGGAATCAGGACGTGGTGAGAAAAGAGGTTAAAGGGCATTAAGTGTCAGGAAGACCGCATGGCACACCACATAAGGCAGCTTGGTGTCTGAATTTCACATGATGGCGAGTCACAACAGGGCTTCAAGGAGAACAAAAACACCGCTAGGCAGTGAGGCTGCCTGGTAACACACTGCAGGATGGTGTCCCAGGAACATACAGAATGCAAGAGTCTGCAGTTTCATCTTGGGAGAGCAACGGTGTGGTCTGTACACCAAGAGTGGCAGTGGGAATCAAGAATGGAGAAGGCTCATTGGTTCCAAAACTAGGAAACAAACCATAACGAGAAATCAGAAACACTGGGTGATCAGCTGGATGCAGGAGCTGGGGACAGCAGGCATTGAGGATGACTCCCAGGTTCCTGGGTTGGCTGACTCAGTGAATGAGGAACTGGAAGAAACACTCCCAACAGCAGCTCATATTACACCACTTTTCTTCCAAAACAGGTGCTGTAAGAACATCAAAACCAATCTCCTAAGAATCTTGAGACTGGCACTATTATCTCTATTTTATATTTTACTTTTTAAAAAGATTTATTTATTTGAAAGTCAGAATAAGAGAAAGGGAGAGACAGACAGAAAAACAGAGGGGGTCATGGTTGGGCACAGCTGGTAAAGCCACCACCTGAAGCACCACCATCCAAACTGGGCACCAACTCAAGTCCTGGCTGCTCCACTTCTGATCCAGCTCCCTGCTAATAGCCTGAAAAAGCAGGGAAAGATACACCAAGTGGTTGCAGACACAGATGAATCTCCAGCTTTGACCTGACCCAGTCCTGGCTGTTGAAACCATTTGGGAAATGGACCAGCAGATGGAAGATATTTATTTCCTCTCTCTCTCTCTCTCTCATTCTGCCTTTCAAATAAATAATTCTTTTTAGAAGACATTCATTTGAGAGAGAGAGAGAGAGAGAGAGAGACAAACACACACACACAGAGATAGGTAGATGGATTTTAGAAGGGAACATTTGGTTTTATGCTGGCAAACGCTAATTGGTTCCACAATAAGAAAAATCCTCTACATATTTGTGTATTCTAGGGAGAAAGCTAGAGCAACTGCAGGTATAAACATGATATTTATGTTTGTAAACATGACATTTTATGCACGAGCCCAAGAAAAAGACTTTGCTTTTCTCCAAAACCAGTTTGACTGTGATTTTCTGGGTCCATTGCATACGATTTCCACAATAATTTCTCTGGATATGAGGGGATCAAAACAGAAATATCTTGTTGTGTTGTGGCTAACTCAAATCCAGATCTTGCTACTGCCTCTGGTTTGTTTGTGTTTTCTCGATATTATCTATGGACTTTATGCTTTTGAATGAATTTTAGTAGGCAACATATTGTTTAGTGCTGGCAAACACGTATTGTTTCCACATGGAGAAAAATCCTCATCACATTTGCGTTTTCTAGAGAGAAAGCTAGAGCAACTGCTTCCCACATGATATTTATGTTTGTAAACATGACATTGAATCCACTGCCTCAGGAAAAGGACTTTGCTTTTCTCCAAAACTAGTTTGACTGTGATTTTCTCTGTCCCTTGCATACGAATTCTACAATACTTTGTCTGGATATGACTGGATCAAACCAGAAATATCTGGTTGTTTTGTGTCTAACTCAATCCCAGATCTTGCTACATTCTCTGTTTTTGTTTGTGTGTGTTTTCTGGTTATACTCTATGTACTTTAGGGTTTGGATTGAATTTTAGGAGGGAACATTTTGTTTTGTGCCATGAAACACTAATTGATTCAACAAGAAGGCAAAACCTCTAAACATTCATGTGTTCTAGGTAGAAAGTTAGAGCACCTGCAGGAAACAAACATGATATTTATGTTTGTAAACATCATATTTATCCACTCGACCAAGATAAAGACTTTGCTTTTCTCCAAAAGCAGTTTGACTGTGATTTCTATGTCCATTGCATATGTATTCCACAAAACTTTGTCTGGATATGACTGGATGTAACCAGAAATATCTGGTTGTGTTGTGGCTAACTCAATCCCAGATCTAGCTATAGCCTCTGTGTTTGTGTTTTCCGGATATTATCAATGGACATTATGGTTTGCAATGAATTTTTTTCTTTTTTTTCATTTATTAAACTTTTATTTAATGAATACAAATTTTCAAAGTACAGCTTATGGGTTACAATGGCATCCCCCCTCCCATAAATTCCCTCCCACACGCAACCCTCCACTTTCCTGCTCCCTCTCCCCTTCCATTCACATCAAGATTCATTTTCAATTCTCTTTATATACAGAAGATCAGTTTAGTATATATTAGGTAAGGATTTCAACAGTTTGCCCCCAAATGGTTTGCAATGAATTTTAGCAGGGAACATTTTGTTTTTTGATGGGAAACACTAATTAGTTCCACATGGAAACACAAAATCGACATATTCCTTTTTTCTAGGGAGAAAGCCAGAGCAATTGCAGCAAAAAACCTGATACTTGTGTTTGTATAGATGACATTTTATTCATTTGCCTAAGAAAAAGACTTTGGTTTTCTCCAAAACCAGTTTGACTATGATTTCCTGGGTCACTTGCACACTAATCCACAACACTTTGTCTGGATATGAGTGGATCATACCAGAAATATGCAGTTTTGTTGTGGCTATCTCAAATCCAGATCTTGCTACAGCCTCTGCGTTTATGTTTTCTGGATATTATCAATGGAATTTATGGTTTGGAATGAATTTTAGCAGGGGACATTTTCTTGTGTGCTGCAAAATGCTATTTGGTTCCACAAGAAGACAAAACCTCAACACATTGGTGATTTCTACGAAGAAACCTAGAGCAATAGCGGGAACCAACATGATATTTATGTTTGCAAACATATTTATCCACTCGTCCAAGAAAAAGACTTTGTTTTTCTCCAAAACCAGTTAGACTGAATTTCTGGTCCATTGCACACTAATTCACAACACTTTGTCTGGATATGAGGATATCAAACCAGAAAAATCTGGTTGTGTTGTGGATAACTCCATCCCAGATCTTGCTACATTCCCTGTGTTTGTGTTTTCTGTATACTATCAAGGGACTTTACGGTTTTGAATGAATTTTATCAGGGAATATTTTGTTGTGTGCTGCAAATGCTAATTGGTTCAACAAGAAGAAAAAACCTCTACACATTCGTGTTGTCTAGGGAGAAAGCTAGAGCAAATGAGGTAAA
Source organism: Lepus europaeus (assembly GCF_033115175.1). Classification (NCBI taxonomy): domain Eukaryota; kingdom Metazoa; phylum Chordata; class Mammalia; order Lagomorpha; family Leporidae; genus Lepus; species Lepus europaeus. The sequence goes on from NW_026909044.1 coordinate 412,310, forward strand.
CAAAAATGATATTTGTGTTTGTATACATGACATTTTATCCACTTATGCAGGAAAAAGACTGTACTTTTCTCCAAAACCAGCTGCACTGTGATTTTCTGGGTTCCTGCATATGAATTCCACAACACTTCCTCCAGATATGACTGGATCATACCAGAAATATCTGGTTTTGTTGTGGCTATCTCAAATCCAAATCTTTGTACAGCCTCTGTGTTTGTTTGTGTTTTCTGGATATACTTTCTGGACTTTATGTTATGGAATGAATTTTAGTTGGAACATTTTATTTTGTGCTGGCAAACTCTAATTTTTTCCACGTCGAGAAAAATCCTCTACATATTACAGCTTTCCAGGGAGATAGGTAGAGAAACTGCAGGAAACAAACATGATTTTTATGTTTGTAAACCTGACATTTTCTCCACCTGCCCAGGAAAAAGATTGTGCTTTTCTCCAAAACCAGTTTGACTGTGATTTTCTGGGTCCATTGCATATGAATTCCACAACGTTTTGTCAGGATATGACTGGATGAAAGCAGAAATAACCGGTTGTGTTTTGGATAGCTCAATCACAGATCTTGCTACAGCCTCTGTGATTATTTGTGTTTTCTTGATATTCTCTATGGACTTTATGTTTTTTAATGAATTTTAACATGTAACAATTTGTTTTGTGCTGGTAAACAGTAATTGATTCCATATGCAGGCATACCTCTACATATTCGTGTTTTGCAGCGAGAAAGCTAGAGCAATTGTAGGAAACCAACAAGATATTTATGTTTGTAAACATGACATTTTATCTACTTGCCCAAGAAAAAGAATTTGCTTTTCTCCAAAACCAGTGTGACTGTGAAGTCTGGATGCCTTGCATACTAATCCACAACACTTTGTCCTTATATACTCCAAAAACAGTGTGACTGTGAAGTCTGGGTTCCTTTGCATACGAATTCCACAACACTTTGTCCGGATATGACTGGATGAAACCAGCAATATCCTCTTGTGTTGTGGCTTACTCAATGCAATATCTTGCTACAGCCTCTGTGTTTGTGTTTTCGGATATACTCTATGGACTTTATGGTTTGGAATGAATTTTAGCAGGGAACACTTTGTTTTGTTCTGGCAAATGCTAATTGGTTCCACAAGAAAACAAATCCTCTACACATTCATGTTTTCTAAGGAGAAAGCTAGAGCAACTGAAGGAAACACACAGGATATTTATGTTTGTAAATGTGACATTTTATCCATTTGCCCAAGGAAAAGACTTTGCTTTTCTCCAAAACCAGTTTGACTGTGATTTTCTGGGTGCCTTGCACACTAATACACAACACTTTATCCGTATATGACTGGATGAAACTAGAAATATCTGGTTGTGTTGTGGCTAACTCAAATCCAGATCTTGCTACAGCCTCTGTGTTTGTGTTTTCTGGATATTATCAATGGACTTTATCTTCTGGAATTAATTTTAGCAGTGAAAGTTTTTTTTACTGGAAACAATAACTCGTTCCAGATGGAGACAAAAACTCTACACATTCGTGTTTCCTAGGGAGAAAGCTAGAGCAACTGCGGGAAACAAACATGATATTTGCGTTTGTATACATGACATTTTATCTACTTGCCCAATAAAAAGACTTTGCTTTTCTCCAAAAACAGTTCAACTGTGATTTTGTATGTCATTTTCACACAAATTCCACAACACTTTGCCGGATATGACTGGATCAACAAGAAATATCCAGTTGTGTTGTGGCTAACTCAATTCCAAACAATGCTACAGCCTCTGTGTTTGTGTTTTCTGGATATTATTAATGGACTTTCTAGTTTTTAATGAATTTTAGCAGGGAACATTTTATTTTGTGCTGGCAAACACTAATTGCTTCCACATGGAGAAAAAATCTGTACACATCTGTGTTTTCTAGGGAAAAAGCTAAAGCTACTGCTGCAAACATGATATTTATGTTTGTAAACATGACATTGAATCCACTTGCCCAGGAAAACAGTGTGCTTTTCTCCAAAACCAGTTTGATTCTGATTTTCTTGGTCCATTGTGGGCAAATGCAAGCTGGCCACCTGTGGGAACCTCCTCATTTTTGTATCTACATAGCTTGCAGCAATCAGTCGACCACAAGTCCTATGAAAACAACCAAGTTGAAACAGGATGGACTCTGCATAAACAACTAGGAGGAACCAGGTGAAACAGATGAACCAGGATGGACTCTGCATAAACAACTAGGAGGAACCAGGTGAAAGAGATGAACTTTCGACCTGAGGCTATATGTGCCCTTTCATCTGACTGGACGATATTAGCATAAACTGCACATGAAGAGAACCACTATTGGCTGTGGAGCACATGCTCCATGGGATTTGGGATATAAAGGGACATTGGGATCTGGGCAGGGGGCCGCCAGGCTGCCCCTCCTCCTCCTTTCTCCTCTCCCCTTGCCCTTTCCTTCTGTCTCCACGAATGAAGTTCCTTGAGAACCGAGAAACAGTGACCGTGTTGTGACTGCATCTGACCCTTGCTGGTGAGGGTTTGACAGTCCATTGCATAGGAATTCCACAACACTTTGTTCAGATATGACTGGATCAAATGGGAAATATCCGGTTGTGATGAGCTAACTCAAATCCAGATCTTGCTACAGTCTCTGTGTTTGTATTTTCTGGATATAATCAATGGAATTTATGATTTTGAATGAATTTTAGGAGGCAACATTTTGTTTTGTGCTACTAAACACTAATTGGTCCCACAAAGACAAAACCACTACACATTCGTGTGTTCTAGGGAGAAAGCTAGAGCAACTGCGGAAACAAACAGGATATTTATGTTTGTAAACATGATATTTTATCCACTTGCTCAAGATAAAGACTTTGCTTTTCTCCAAAACCAGTTTGACTGCGATTTTCTAGGTCCATTGCATATGAATTCCGCAACACTTTGTCTGGATTGACTGGATAATACTAGAAATATCCAGTTGTGTTGTGGCTAACTCAATCCCAGATCTTGCTACAGCCTCTGTGTTTGTGTTTTCTGGATATTATCAATGGACTTTATGGTTTTGAATGAATTTTCGGAGGGAACATATTGTTTTGTGCTACTAAACACTAATTGTTCACACATGGAGAAAAAAACCATTACACATTCGTGTTTCCTGGTGATAAAGCTAGAGCAACTGCAGCAAACAAACATATTTGTGTTTGTATACATGACATTTTATCCAATTGCCCAAGAAAATGACTTTGATTTTCTCCAAAACCAGTTTGACTCTGAATTTCTGGGTTCCTTTGCATAGGAATTACACGACATTTTGTGCAGATATGACTGCATCAAACCAGAAATATCCAGTTGTATTGTGGCTAACTCAATCCCAGATCTTGCTACAGCCTCTGTGATTATTTGTGTTTTCTGGATATTCTCTATGGATTTTACAATATTGAATGAATTCTAGCAGGGAATATTTTATTTTGTGCTGGCAAATGCTAATTGTTTCCACATGGAGAAGAAAACCTCTACACATTCATGTTTTCTCTGGAGAAAGCTAGAGCAACTTCTGCAAACATGATATTTATGTTTGTAAACATGACATTGAATCCACTTGCCCAGGAAAAAGACTGTGTTTTCTCCAAAACCAGTTTGTCTTTGATTTTCTGGGTCCACTGCATAGGAATTCCATAACACTTTATCCGGATATGACTGGATCACACACAAACAGGATTGGGAGAAAAGCAAAGTCTTTTTCTTGGGGATATGGATAAAATATCATGTATACAAACAGAAATATCATATTTGCCATGGGTACTCTAGCTTTCTGTCTAGAAAACACGAATGTGTAGCAGTTTTGTCTGCATATGGAACGAATTAACATTTGCAAGCAGGAAACATAATGTTACATGCTAAAATTGCTATAGCCGCTGTGTTTGTGTTTTCTGGATATCATCAATGGTATTTATCGTTTGGAATGAATTTTAGCAGGGAACATTTTATTTTGTGCTGGCAAACGCTAATTGTTTGCACATGGAGAAAAAACCTCTTCCCATTCATGTTTTTTATGGAAAAACCTAGAGCAAATGCTGCAAACATGATATGTATTTTTATAGACAGGACATTGAATCCACTTGCCCAGGAAAAAGACTGTGCTTTTCTCCAAAACCAGATTGACTTTGATTTTCTAGTTCCCCTGCATACAAATTCCACACTTTGTCCGGATATGACTGGATCATACTAGAAATATCCGGTTGTGTTGTGGCTAACTCAAATCCAGATCTTGCTACAGCCTCTGTGTTTGTTTGTGTTTTCTGGATATTCTGTATGGACTTTATGGTTTTCAATGAATTTTAGCATGTAACATTTTGTTTCGTGCTGGCAAAAACTAATTGGTTCCATATGCAGACAAAACCTCTACACATTTGTGTTTTCAAGGGAAAAAGCTAGAGTAACCACGGAAAACATGATATTTGTGTTTCTATAGAGGATATTTTATCTACTTGCTGAAGAAAAAGACTAAGCTTTTCTCCAAAACCCGTTTCACTCTGATTTTCTGGGTCCATTGCCTACGAATTCCTCAACAATTTGTTCGGATATGACTGGATCAAACCAGAAATATCTGGTTGTGTTGTGGCTAACTCAAATCTATATCTTGCTACAGTCTCTGTGTGTATTTTCTTTATATTATCAGTGAACTTTATGGTTTTGAATGAATTTTAGTAGGGAGCATTTTGTTTTGTACTGGCAAACGCTTATTGGTTCCACATGGAGACACAAACTCTTTGCATTTGTGCTTTCTAGGAAGAAAGCTATGTGAAAACATGGCAAACATGTTATTTGTGTTTCTATACATGATATTTTAACCATTTGCCCAAGAAAAAACTAAGCTTTTCCCCAAAACCCATTTGACTCTGAGTTTCTGGGACCATTGCATAGGAATTCCCCAACAATTTGTACAGGTATGACTGGATCAAACCAGAAATATCCGTTTGTGTTGTGGCTAACTCAAATCAAGATCTTGCTACAGTCTCTGTATTTTTATTTTCTGGATATTATCAATGGACTCTGGTTTTGAATGAATTATAGCAGGGAACATTTTGTTTCCTGCTGGCAAACGCTAATTGTTTCCATATGTAGACAAAACCTCTACACATTCGTGTTTTCAAGGGAGAAAGCTAGAGTAACCACGCCAGACATGATATTTGAGTTTCTATATATGAAATTTTATCTGCTTGCCCAAGAAAAAACTTTGCTTTTCTCCAAAATCAGTTTGTGATTTTCTGGGTCCATTGCCAACAAATTCCCAACATTTTGTGCAGATATGACTGGATAAAACCAGAAATATCCAGTTGTGTTGTGGCTAACTCAAATCCAGATCTTGCTACAGCCTCTGCGTTTGTTTGTGATTTCTGGATATTCTCTATGGACATTATGGTTTTCAATGAATTTTAGCATGTAACATGTTGCTTCGTGCTGGCAAACGCTAATTAGTTCCATATGCAGACAAAACCTGTACACATTTGTGTTTTGTAGAGAGAAAGCTAGAGCAACTGTGGGAAACAAACATGATATATATTTGAAAACTTCATATTTATCCACTTGCCCAAGAAAAAGACTTTGCTTTTCTCCAAATCCTGTCTGACTGTGTTTTTCTGGGTCCATTGCATATGAATTCGAAAAGAGTTTTTGGCATATTACTGGATGGAACTGGAAAAATCTGGTTGTGCTGTGGCTAACTCAATCCCAGATCTTGCTACAGTCCCTGATTTTTTTTTTTATATTATCAATCGGCTGTACAATTTTGAATGAATTTTTGCAGGGAACATTTTCTTTTGTGCTGCCTAACACTAATTGGTTCCACATGGAGACAGAACCTTTGCACATTCGTGTTTTCTAGGGATAAAGCTAGAGCAAATGTGGGAAAAAAACAGGATATATGTGTTTGTATACATAACATTTTATCCACTTGCCCAAGAGAAAGATTTTACTTATTCCAAAACCACTTTGTGCAATTCGAGGTCCCTTGCATAAAAATTGCACAACACTTTGTCCAGATATGACTGGATCAAACCGGAAATATCCAGTTGTGTTTTGGCTAACTCAATACCAGATCTTGCTACAAATCTCTGTTTGTGTTTTCTGGATATTATCAATGGACCTTACGGGTTGGAAGGAATTTTAGCAGGGAACATTTCAGTTTGTGCTAGTAAATGCTAATGATTTCCACATGGAGAAAAAACCGCTACAAATTTGTGTTTTCTATTGAGAAAGCTAGAGCAACTGCTGCACACATGGTATTTCTGTTTGTAAACATGATATGTTGTCCACTTACCCAAGGAAAAGACTTTGCTTTTCTTTCAAACCAGTTTGACTGTGATTTTCTGCATCCATTGAATATGAATTCCACAATACTTTATCATGATATGACCTGATGAAACCAGAAATATCTGGTTGTGTTGTGGCTATCTCAATCCCAGAGCTTGCTATGGGCTCTGTGTTTGTGTTTTCTGGATACGATCAATGGACTCTATCGTTTTGAATGAATATTAGCAGGGAACATGTTGTTTTGTGCTGCCAACTATGAATTGGTTCCACATGGAGACAAAAAATCTGCACATTCATGTTTTCTAGGAGAAAGCTATAGGAAGCTCGGCAAAAAAATAGGATATATTGTTTTTGATACATGGCATTTCATTCAATTGCCCAAGGAAAAGACTTTGCTTTTCTCCAAAATGAGTTTGACTGTGATTTTCTGCATCCATTGAATGTGAATTCCACAATAATTTGTCCGGATATGACTGGAAGAAATCAGAAATATCCGGTTGTGTAGTGGCTATCTCAATCCCAGAGCTTGCTACAGTCTCTGTGTTTGTGTTTTCTGGATATGATCAATGGACTCTATTGTTTTGAATGAATTTCAGGAGGTTCATTTTGTTTTGTGCTGCCAAACAAAAATTGGTTACACACGGAGACAAAAATACTGTAAATTCCTGTTGTCGAGGAGAAAGCTATAGCAAGCTCGGCAAAAACATATATTTTTAGTTTCTATACATGCTATCTTATCTACTTGTCCAAGAAAAAGACTTTGCTTTTATCCAAAACCAGTTTGAGTGTGATTTTCTGAGTCTATTGCATACGAATTCCACAAAACTTTGTCCAGATATGACTGAATGAAATGAGAACTATCCACTAGTGTTGTGGCTAACTCAAGCCCGGATCATCCTACAGATGCTGTGTGTGTGTTTTCTGGATATTGTCAATGGACTTTACGGTTTTGAATGCACTTTAGCAGAGAACCTTTTATTTTGTGCTGGCAAATGCTAATTGTTTCCACATGGAGTCAAAACCTCTACACATTTGTGTTTTCTAGGCATAAAGCTAGAGCATCTGTGGCAAACAAACGTGATATTTGTGTTTGTAAACATGACATGTTATCCACTTGTCTAAGAAAAAGACTTTGCTGTTCTCAAAACCAGTTTGACTGTGATTGTTTGGGTCCATTGAATACGAATTCCACAATACTCTGTTGAGATATGACTGGATGAAACCAGAAATATCCTGTTGTGTTGTGGCTTACTCAATCCCAGATCAGGCTACAGCCTCTGTGTTTGTGCTTTCTGGATATGATCAATGGACTTTATGGTTTGGAATGAATTTTAGCAGGGAACATTTTGTTGTGTGCTGCCTAACACTAATTGGTTCTACATGGAGACCAAACCTTGGCACATTCGTGTTTTCTAGGGATAAAGCTAGAGCAAGTGCGGGAAACAAACAGGATATATGTGTTTGTATACACAACATTTTATCCACTTGCCCAAGAATAGGATTTTGCTTTTTGCAAAACCACTTTGACTATGCAATTCGAGGTCTCTTGCATAAGAGTTGCACAACACTTTGTCCAGATATGACTGGATGAAACCAGAAATATCCAGTTTTGTTTGGGCTATCTCAACCCCAGATCTTGCTACAGTCTCTGTGTTTGTGTTTTCTGGATATTATCAATGGACCTTACGGGTTGCAAGGAATTTTAGCAGGGAACATTTTATTTTGTGCTAGTATATGCTAATGATTCCCACATGGAGAAAAAAAACCGCTACAAATTTGCGTTTTCTATTGAGAAAGCTAGAGCCACTGCTGCAAACATGGTATTTCTGTTGGTCAACATGACATGTTCTCCAATTACCCAAGGAAAAGACTTTGCTTTTCTTCCAAACCAGTTTGACTGTGATTGCCTGCATCCATTGAATATGAATTCCAGAATACTTTGACCGGATATGACTGGATGAAATCAGACATATCCGCTTGTGTTGTGGCTATCTCAATCCCAGAGCTTGCTACGGGCTCTGTGTTTGTGTTTTCTGGATACAATCAATGGACTCTGTCGTTTTGAATGAATTTGAGCAGGGAACATTTTATTTTGTGCTGCCAAACATGAATTGGTTCCACATGGAGACAAAAAATCTGCACATTCATGTATTCTTGCAGAAATCTATAGCAAGCTCTGAAAAAATATATGATATTTTTGTTTTATGTATGACATTTTATCCATTTGCCCAAGAAAAGGACTTTGCTTTTCTCCAAAACCAGTTTGAGTGTGATTTTCTGAGTCCATTGCATACGAATTCCACAACACTTTGTCCGGATATGACTGAAGGAAACCAGAACTATCCACCAGTGTTGTGGCTAACTCAAGCCCAGATCATCCTACAGATGCTGTGTTTGTGTTTTGTGGATATTGTCTATGGACTTTATGGTTCTGAATGAACTTTAGCAGAGAACCTTTTATTTTGTGCTGGCAAAGGCTAAGTGTTTCCATATGGAGTCAAAACCTCTCCACGTTCGTGTTTTCTAGGGGTAAAGCTAGAGAAACTGTGGCAAACAAACGTGATATTTGTGTTTGTAAACATGACATGTTATCCACTTGTCTAAGAAAAAGACTTTGCTTCTCCAGAAAACCAGTTTGACTGTGATTGTTTGGGTCTATTGAATACGAATTCCACAATACTCTGTCGAGATATGACTGGATGAAACCAGAAATATCCTGTTGTGTTGTGGCTTATTCAATCCCAGATCTTGCTACAGCCTCTGTGTTTGTGTTTTCTGGATATTATCATTAGACTTTATGGTTTGAAATCAATTTTAGCAGGGAACATTTTGTTTTGTGCTGGCTAACACTAATTGGTTCCACATGGAGACAAAACCTTGGCACATTCGTGTTTTCTAGGGATAAAACTAGAGCAAGTGCGGGAAATAAACATGATATATGTGTTTGTATACATTATATTTTATCCACTTGCCCAAGAATAGGATTTTGCTTTTTCCAAAACCACTTTGACTGTGCAATTCGAGGTCTCTTGCATAAGAACTGCACAACACTTTGTCCAGATATGACAGGATCAAACCGGAAATATCCAGTTGTGTTTTCGCTACCTGAATCCCAGATCTTGCCACAGTCTCTGTGTTTATGTTTTGTGGATATTATCAATGGACCTTACGTGTTGGAAGGAATTTTAGCAGGGAGTATTTTATTTGGTGCTAGTATATGCTAATGATTTCCACATGGAGACAAAACCGCGACAAATTTGTGTTTTCTATTGAAAAAGCTAGAGCAACTGCTGCAAACATGCTATTTCTGTTTGTAATCATGACATGTTCTCCACTTACCCAAGAAAAAGACTTTGCTTTTCTTCCAAACCAGTTTGACTGTGATTGCCTGCATCCATTCAATAAGAATTCCACAATACTTTGTCCGGATATGAGTGGATGAAATCAGGCATATCCAGTTGTGTTGTGGCTATCTCAATCCCAGATCTTGCTACAGGCTCTGTGTTTGTGTTTTCTGGATATGATCAATGGACTTTATCGTTTGAAATGAATTTGAGCAGGGAACATTTTGTTTTGTGCTGCCAAACATGAATTGGTTCCACATGGAGACAAAAAATCTGCACATTCATGTTTTCTAGGAGAAAGCTATAGCAAGCTCGGCAAAAAAAATATGATATTTTTGTTTTAATACATGGCATTTTATCCACTTGCCCAAGGAAAAGACTTTGCTTTTCTCCAAAACCAGTTTAAGTGTGATTTTCTGAGTCCATTGCATACAAATTCCACAACACTTTGTCCGGATATGACTGAATGAAACCAGAACTATCCACCAGTGTTGTGGCTAACTCAAGCCCAGATCATCCTACAGATGCTGTGTTTGTGTTTTGTGGATATTGTCTATGGACTTTATGGTTTTGAATGAACTTTAGCAGGGAACCTTTTATTTTGTGCTGGCAAATGCTAATTGTTTCCACATGGAGTCAAAACCTCTCCACATTCGTGTTTTCTAGGGATACATCTAGAACAACTGTGGCAAACAAACGTGATATTTGTGTTTGTAAACATGACATGTTATCCTCTTTTCTAAGAAAAACACTTTGCTTTTCTCTAAAACCTGTTTACTGTGATTGTTTGGGTCCATTGAATACGAATTCAACAATACTCTGTCGAGATATGACTGGAAGAAACCAGAAATATCTGGTTGTGTTGTGGCTATCTCAATGCCAGAGCTCGCTACAGCCTCTATATTTGTGTTTTCTGGATATTATCAATGGACTTTATGGTATGGAATGAATTTGAGCAGGGAACATTTTGTTTTGTGCTGCCAAACATGAATTGGTTCCACATGGAGACAAAAAATCTGCACATTCATATTTTCTAGGAGAAAGTTAGGGCAAGTTCAGCCAAAAAAAATGATATTTTTGTTTTTATACGTGGCATTTTATCCACTTGCCCAAGAAAAAGTCTTTGCTTTTCTCCAAAACCAGTTTGACTGTGATTGTTTGGGTCCATTGAATATGAATTCCATAATACTCTGTCAAGATATGACTGGATGAAACCAGAAATATCCTGTTTTGTTATGGCTTACTCAATCCAATATCTTGCAACAGCCTCTGTGTTTGTGTTTTCTGGATATGATCAATGGACTTTAGGGTTTGGAATGAATTTTAGCAGGGAACATTTTGTTTTGTGCTGCCAAACATGAATTGTTTCCACATGGAGACAAAACCTTGGCACATTCGTGATTTCTAGGGATAAAACTAGAGCAAGTGCAGGAAACAAAAATGATATATGTGTTTGTATACATTATATTTTATCCACTTGCCCAAGAATAGTATTTTGCTTTTTCCAAAACCACTTTGTGCAATTCGAGGTCTCTTGCATAAGAACTGCACAACACTTTGTCCAGATATGAGAGGATCAAACCGGAAATATCCAGTTGTGTTTTCGCTACCTCAATCCCAGATCTTGCTATAGTCTCTGTATTTGTGTTTTCCTGATATTATAAGTGGACCTTATGGGTTGCAAGGCATTTAGCAGTGAACATTTTATTTTGTGCTAGTAAAGGCTAATGATTTCCACATGGAGAAAAACTGCTACAAATTTGTGTTTTCTATTGAGAAAGCTAGAGCAACTGCTCCAAACATGATATTTCTGTTTGTAAACATGACATGTTATCCACTTGCCCACGAAAAAGACTTTGCTTTTCTCCAAAACCAGTTTGACTGTGATTTTTTGTGTCCATTTAATACGAATTCCACAATACTTTGTCCGGATATGACTGAATGAAACCAGAACTATCCACCAGTGTTGTGGCTAACTCAAGCCCAGATCACCCTTCAGATGCTGTGTGTGTGTGTTTTCTGGATATTGTCAATGGACTTTATGGTTTTGAATGAACTTTAGCAGAGAACCTTTTATTTTGTGCTGGCAAATGCTAATGATTTCTACATGGAGTCAAAAAATCTACATATTCCTGTTTTCTAGGGATAAAGCTAGAGCAACTGCAGCAAACAAACATGATATTTGTGTTGTAAACATGACATGTTATCCACTTGTCTAAGAAAAAGACTTTGCTTTTCTAAAAAACCAGTTTGACTGTGATTGTTTTGGGTCCATTGAATATGAATTCCACAATACTCTGTCAAGATATGACTGGATGAAACCAGAAATGTCCTGTTGTGTTGTGCCTTACTCAATGCCAGATCTTGCTACAGCCTCTGTGTTTGTGTTTTCTGGATATTATCAATGGACTTTATGGTTTGGAATGAATTTTAGCAGGGAACATTTTGTTTTGTGCTGCCTAATACATATTGGTTCCTCATGGAGACAAAAACTTTGCACATTCATGTTTTCTAGGGATAAAGCTAGAGCAAGTGCGGGAAACAAACAGGATATATGTGTTTGTATACATAATATTTTATCCACTTGCCCAAGAATAGGATTTTGCTTTCTCCAAAACCACTTTGTGCAATTTGAGGTCCCTTGCATAAGAACTGTACAACACTTTGTCCAGATATGACTGGATAAAACCGGAAATATGCAGTTGTGTTTTGGCTAACTCAATCCCAGATCTTGCTACAGTCTCTGTGTTTGTGTTTTCTGGATATGATCAATGGACTTTATCGTTTGGAATGAATTTGAGCAGGGAACATTTTGTTTTGTGCTGCCAAACATGAATTGGTTTAACATGGAGACAAAAAATCTGAAAATTCATGGTTTCTAGGAGAAAGCTATAGCAAGCTCGGCAAAAAAAACATAATATTTTTGTTTTTATACATGGCAATTATCCATTTGCCCAAGAAAAGGACTTTGCTTTTATCCAAAACTAGTTTGACTGTGATTTTCTGAGTCCATTGCATACGACTTCCACAACACTTTGTCCAGATATGACTGAATGAAACCAGAAATATCCACCAGTGTTTTGGCTAACTCAAGCCCAGATCATCCTACAGATGCTGTGTTTGTGTTTTCTGGATATTGTCAATGGACTTTACGGTATTGAATGCACTTTAGCAGAGAACCTTTTATTTTGTGCTGGCAAATGCTAATTGTTTCCCCATGGAGTAAATACCTCTCCAAATTCGTGTTTTCTAGGGATAAAGATATTGCAACTGCAGCAAACAAACATGATATTTGTGTTTGTAAACATGACATGTTATCCACTTGTCTAAGAAAAAGACTTTGCTGTTCTCAAAACCAGTTTGACTGTGATTGTTTGGGTCCATTGAATAGGAATTCCACAATACTCTGTCGAGATATGACTGGATGTAACCAAAAATATCCTGTTGTGTTGTGGCTTACTCAATCCCAGATCTAGCTACAGCCTCTGTGTTTGTGTTTTCTGGATATTATCAATGGACTTCATGGTTTGGAATGAATTTTAGCAGGGAACATTTTGTTGTGTGCTGCCTAACACTAATTGGTTCCACATGGAGACCAAACCTTGGCACATTCGTGTTTTCTAGGGATAAAGCTAGAGCAAGTGCGGGAAACAAACAGGATATATGTGTTTGTATGCATAACATTTTATCCACTTGCCCAAGAATAGGATTTTGCTTTTTGCAAAACCACAAAGACTGTGCAATTCGAGGTCCGTTGCATAAGAACTGCACAGCACTTTATCCAGTTATGACAGGATCAAATCAGACATATCCAGTTGTGTTGTGGCTATCTCAATCCCAGATCTTGCTACAGTCTCTGTGTTTGTGCTTTCTGGATATGATCAATGGACTTTATGGTTTGGAATGAATTTCATCAGGAACATTTTGTTTTGTGCTGCCTAACACTAATTGGTTCCACATGGAGACAAAACATTTTCACATTCGTGTTTTCTAGAGATAAAGCTAGCGCAACTGCAGCAAAGAAATGTGATATTTGTGTTTGTAAACATGACATGTTATCACTATAAAAAAACACTTTGCTTTTCTTCCAAACCAGTTTGACTGTGATTTTTTGGGTCCATTTAATACGAATTCCACAATACTCTGTCCAGATATGACTGGATGTAACCAAAAATATCCTGTTGTGTTGTGGCTTCCTCAATCCCAGATCTCGCTACAGCATCTATGTTTGTGTTTTCTCCATATTATCAATGAACTTTATGGTTTGGAAAGGATTTTATCAGGGAACATTTTGTTTTGTGCTGGCTAACACTAATTGGTTCCACATGGAGACAAAACCTTGGCACATTCGTGTTTTCTAGGGATAAAGCTATAGCAAGTGCAGGAAATAAACATGATATATGTGTTTGTATACATAACATTGTATCCACTTGCCCAAGAATAGGATTTTGCTTTTTGCAAAACCACAAAGACTGTGCAATTCGAGGTCCGTTGCATAAGAACTGCACAGCACTTTGTCCTGAAATGACTGGATCAAACTGGAAATATGCAGTTGTGTTTTGGCTAACTCAATCCCAGACTTGCTACAGTCTCTGTGTTTGTGTTTTCCTGATATTATCAGTGGACCTTACGGGTTGGAAGGAATTTTAGCAATGAACATTTTATTTTATGCTAGTAAAGGCTAATGATTTCCACATGGAGAAAAAGCACTACAAATTTTTGTTTTCTATTGAGAAAGCTAGAGCCACTGCTGCAAACATGCTATTTCTGTTTGTAAACATGATATGTTATCCACTTGCCCAAGGAAAAGACTTTGCTTTTCTCCAAAACCAGTTTGAGTGTGATTTTCTGCATCCATTATATATGAATTCCACAATAATTTGTCCAGATATGACTGGATGAAATCAGACATATCCGCTTGTGTTGTGGATATCTCAATCCCAGATCTTGCTACAGCCTTTATATTTGTGTTTTCTTGATATTATCAATGGACTTTATGGTTTGGAATGAATTTGAGCAGGGAACATTTTGTTTGTGCTGCCAAACATGAATTGGTTCCATATGGAGACAAAAAATCTGCACATTCATGTTTTCTAGGAGAAAGCTATAGCAAGCTCGGCATAAAAAAATGTGACTTTTTTTTTATACATGGCAGTTTATCCACTTCCCCAAGAAAAAGACTGTGCTTTTCTCCAAAACCAGTTTGAGTGTGCTTTTCTGAGTCCATTGCATCCGAATTCCACAACACTTTGTCCGGATATGACTGAATGAAACCAGAACTATCCACCAGTGTTGTGGCTAACGCAAGCCCAGATCATCCTACAGATGCTGTGTGTGTGTTTTCTGGATATTGTCAATGGACTTTACGGTTTTGAATGCACTTTAGCAGAGAACCTTTTATTTTGTGCTGGAAAATGCTAATTGTTTCCACATGGAGTCAAAACCTCTCCACATTCGTGTTTTCTAGGGATAAGCTAGAGCAACTGCGGCAAACAAACGTGATATTTGTGTTTGTAAACATGACATGTTATCTACTTGTCTAAGAAAAACACTTGGCTTTTCTCCAAAACCAGTTTGACTGTGATTTTTTGGGTCTATTGAATATGAATTCCACAATACTCTGTTGAGATATGACTGGATGAAACCAGAAATATCCTGTTGTGTTGTGGCTTACTCAATCCACAATCTTGCTACAGCGTCTGTATTTGTGTTTTCTCCATATTATCAATGGACTTTATGGTTTGGAAAAGATTTTATTAGGGAACATTTTGTTTTGTGCTGGCTAACACTAATTGGTTCTACATGGATTCAAAACCTCTCCAAATTCGTGTTTTCTAGGGATAAAGCTAGAGCAAGTACGGGAAACAAACAGGATATATGTGTTTGTATACTTAAGATTTTATGCACTTGCCCAAGAATAGGATTTTGCTTTTTGCAAAACCACTTTGACTTGGCAATTCGAGGTCTCTTGCATAAGAGATGCACAACACTTTGTCCAGATATGACTGGATCAGACCGGAAATATGAGTTGTGTTTTGGCTAACTCAATCCCAGATCTTGCTACAGTCTCTGTGTTTTTTTATTCCTGATATTATCAATGGACCTTATGGGTTGGATGGAATTTTAGCAGTGGGCATTTCATTTTGTGCTAGAAAATGCTAATGATTTCCACATGGAGAAAAACTGCTACAAATTTGTGTTTTCTATTGAGAAAGCTAGAGCAACTGCTGCAAACATGATATTGCTGTTTGTAAACATGACATGTTATCCACTTGCTGAAGAAAAAGACTTTGCTTTTCTCCTAAACAAGTTTGGGTGTGATTTTCTGAGTCCATTGCATATGAATTCCACAACACTTTGTCCAGATATGACTGAATGAAAGCAGAACTATCCACCAGTGTTGTGGCTAACTCAAGCCCAGATCATCCTACAGATGCTGTGTTTGTGTTTTCTGGATATTGTCAATGGACTTTTCGGTTTTGAATGCACTTTAGCAGAGAACCTTTTATTTTGTGCTGGCAAATGCTAATTGTTTTCCATATGGAGTAAAAACCTCTACACATTTGTATTTTCTAGTGATAAAGCTAGAGCAACTGCAGCAATCAAACGTGATATTTCTGTTTGTAAAAATGACATTTATCCACTTGTCTAAGAAAAACACTTGGCTTTTCTCCAAAACCAGTTTGACTGTGATTGTTTGGGTCCATTGAATACGAGTTCCATAATACTCTGTCGAGATATGACTGGATGAAACCAGAAATGTCCTGTTGTGTTGTGCCTTACTCAATCCCAGATCTTCCTACAGCATCAGTATTTGTGTTTTCTCCATATTATCAATGGACTCTATGGTTTGGAAAAGATTTTATTAGGGAACTTTTTTGTTTTGTGCTGGCTAACACTAATTGTTTCCACATGGAGACAAAACCTTGGCACATTGGTGTTTTTTAGAGATAAAGCTAGATCAAGTGCGGGAAACAAACATGATATATGTGTTTGTATACTTAACATTGTATCCACTTGCCCATGAATAGGATTTTGCTTCTTCGAAAACCACTTTGTGCAATTCGAGGTCCCTTGTAGAAGAATTGCACAACACTTTGTCCATATATGACCGGATGAAACCGGAAATATGCAGTTGTGTTTTGGCTAACTCAATCCCAGATCTTGCTACAATCTCTGTGTTTGTGTTTTCTGGATGTTGTCAATTGACCTTATGGGTTGGAAGGAATTGTAGCAAGGGACATTTTACTTTGTGCTAGTAAATCCTAATGATTTCCACATGGAGAAAAACTGCTACAAATTTGTGTTTTCTATTGAGAAAGCTAGAGAAATGCTGCAAACATGATATTTCTGTTTGTAAACATGACATGTTATCCACTTATCCAAAAAAAGACTTTGCTTTTCTTCCAAACCAGTTTGACCATGATTTTCTTCATCCATTGAATATGAATTCCACAATACTTTGTCCAGATATGACTGGATGAAATCAGACATATCCGCTTGTGTTGTGGATATCTCAATCCCAGATCTTGATACAGCCTCTATATTAGTGTTTGCTGGATATTATCGATGGACTTTATCATTTTGAATGAATTTGAGCAGGGAACATTTAGTTTTGTGCTGCCAAACATGAATTGGTTCCACATGGAGACAAAAAATCTGCACATTCATGTTTTCTAGGAGAAAGCTATAGCAAGCGTGGCAAAAACATATGAGATTTTTGCTTTTATACATAGCATTTTATCCATTTGCCCAAGTAAAAGACTTTGCTTTTCTCCTAAACCAATTTAAGTGTGATTTTCTGAGTCCATTGCATAATAATACCACAACACTTTGTCTGGATATGACTGAATGAAACCAGAACTATCCACCAGTGTTGTGGCAAACTGAAGCCCAGATCATCCTACATATGCTGTGTTTGTGATTTCTAGATATTGTCACTGGACTTTACGGTTGTGAATGAACTTTAGCAGAGTACCTGTTAATTTGTGCTGGCAAATGCTAATTGTTTCCACATGGAGTCAAAACTTCTACACATTAATGTTTTCTAGGGATAAAGCTAGAGCAACTGTGGCAAACAAATGTGATATTTCTGTTTGTAATCATGATATGTTCTCCACTTTCCCCAAGAAAAAGACTTTGCTTTTCTTCCCAACCAGTTTGAGTGTGATTTTCTGAGTCCATTGCATATGAATTCCACAGCACTTTTTCCGGATATGACTCAATGAAATCAGACATATCCGGTTGTGTTGTGGCTATCTCAATCCCAGATCTTGCCACAGCCTCTATATTTGTGTTTTCTGGATATTATCAATGGACTTTATCATTTCGAATGAATTTGAGCAGGGAACATTTTGTTTTGTGCTGCCAAACATGAATTGGTTCCACATGGAGACAAAAAATCTGCGTTTTCTAGGAGAAAGCTATAGCCAACTCGGCAAAAAAATATGATATTTTTGTTTTTATAATTGGTAGTTTATCCACTTGCCCAAGAAAAAGACTTTGCTTTTCTCCAAAACCAGTTTAAGTGCGATTTTCTGAGTCCATTGCATACAAATTCCACAACACTTTGTCCAGATATGACTGAATGAAACCAGAAATATCCACCAGTGTTGTGGCTAACTCAAGCGCAGATCATCCTACAGATGCTGTGTGTGTGTTTTCTGGATATTGTCAATGGACTTTACGGTTTTGAATGGACTTTAGCAGAGAACCTTTTATTTTGTGCTGGCAAATGCTAATTGTTTCCATATGGAGTCAAAACCTCTCCACATTTGTGTTTTCTAGGGATAAAGCTAGGGCAACTGCAGCAAACAAACGTGATATTTGTGTTCTTTAAACATGACATATTACCCACTTGTCTAAGAAAAAGACTTTGTTTTTCTCCAAAACCAGTTTGACTGTGATTGTTTGGGTCCATTGAATACGAATTCCACAATACTCTGTCGAGATATGACTGGATGAAACCAGAAATATCCTGTTGTGTTGTGGCTTACTCAATCCCAGATCTAGCTACAGCCTCTGTGTTTGTGTGTTCTGGACATTATCAATTGACTTTATGGTTTGGAATGAATTTTAGCAGGGAACCTTTTATTTTGTGCTGTAAATGCTAATTGTTTCCACATGGAGTCAAAACCTTGGCACATTCGTGTTTTCTAGGGATAATGCTAGAGCAAGTGTGGGAAACAAACATGGTATATGTGTTTGTATACATAACATTGTATCCACTTGCCCAAGAATAGGATTTTGCTTTTTCCAAAACCACTTTGACTGTGCAATTCGAGGTCCCTTGCAGAAGAATTGCACAACACTTTGTCCAGATATGACTGGATCAAACCGGAAATGTGCAGTTGTGTTTTGGGTAACTCAATCCCAGATCTTGCTACAGTCTCTGTGTTTGTGGTTTCTGGATGTTATCAATGGACCTTACGGTTTGGAAGGTATTTTAGCAGTTAACATTTTATTTTGTGATAGTAGATGCTAATTATTTCCACATGGAGAAAAAACCGCTACAAATTTGTGTTTTCTATTGAGAAAGCTAGAGCAACTGCTGCACACATGGTATTTCTGTTTGTAAACATGATATGTTCTCCACTTAACCAAGAAAAAGACTTTGCTTTTCTTCCAAACCAGGTTGTGATTTTCTGCATCCATTGAATATGAATTCCACAATACTTTGTCAGGATATGACTGGATGAAATCAGACATATCTGGTTGTGCTGTGGCTATCTCAATCCCAGAGCTTGCTACAGTCTCTGTGTTTGTGTTTTCTGTATATGATCAATGGACTTTAGGGTTTGGAATGAATTTTAGCAGGGAACATTTTGTTGTGTGCTGCCTAACACTAAATGGTTGCACATGGAGACAAAAAATCTGCACATTCATGTTTTCTAGGAGGAAGCTATAGCAAGCTCGGCAAAAAAAATATAATATTTTTGTTTTTATACATTGCATTTTATCCACTTGCCCAAGGAAAAGACTTTTCTTTTCTCCTAAACCAATTTAAGTGTGATTTTCTGAGTCCATTGCATAGAAATTTCTCAACCCTTTTCTAGATATGACTGAATGAAACCAGAACTATCCACCAGTATTGTGGCTAACTCAAGCCCAGATCATCCTACAGATGCTGTGTTTGTGTTTTCTGGATATTGTCAATGGACTTTACAGTTTTGAATGAACTTTAGCAGAGAACTTGTTAATTTGTGCTGCCAAATGCTAATTGTTTCCACATGGAGTCAAAAACTCTACACATTCGTATTTTCTACGATTAATGCTAGAGCAACTGCGGCAAACAAACGTGATATTTGTGTTTGTAAACATGACATGTTATCCACTTGTCTAAGAAAAAGACTTTGCTTTTATCCAAAACCAGTTTGACTGTGATTGTTTGGGTCCATTGAATACGAATTCCACAATACTCTGTCGAGATATGACTGGATGAAACCAGAAATATCCTGTTGTGTTGTGGCTTACTCAACCCCATATCTTGCTACATCCTCTGTGTTCGTGTTTTCTTGATATTATCAATTGACTTTATGGTTTGGAATGAATTTTAGCAGGGAACATCTTGTTTTGTGCTGCCTAACACTAATTGTTTCCACATGGATTCAAAACCTCTCCAAATTCGTGTTTTCTAGGGATAAAGCTAGAGCAAGTACGGGAAACAAACATGATATATGTGTTTGTACACATAACATTTTATCCACTTGCCCAGTGGAAAGATTTCACTTTTCCAAAACCAGGTTGACTGTGATTTTCTTCATCCATTGAATATAAATTCCACAATACTTTGTCCGGATATGACTGGATGAAATCAGACACATCCAGTTGTGTTGTGGCTATCTCAATCCCAGATCTTGCTACAGCTTCTATATTTGTTTTTTTCTTGATATTTTCAATGGACTTTATCATTTAGAATGAATTTTAGCAGGGAACATTTAGTTTTGTGCTGCTAAACATGAATTGGTTCCACATGGAGACAAAAAATCTGCACATTCATGTTTTCTAGGAGAAAGGTATGGCAAGCCTTAAAAGTGAAAACATGATATTTTTGTTTTTATACATGGCAGTTAATCATTTGCCCAAGAAAAAGACTTTGCTTTTCTCCAAAACCAGTTTGAGTGTGATTTTCTGAGTCCATTGCATACGAATTCCACAACACTTTGTCCGGATATGACTGAATGAAACCAGAACTATCAGCAGCAGGGAACATTTTATTTTGTGCTAGTAAATGCTAATGATTTCCACATGGAGAAAAAACCGCTATAAATTAGTGTTCTCTATTGATAAAGCTAGAGCAACTGCTTCACACATGGTATTTCTGTTTGTAAACATGACGTTATCCACTTGTTTAAGAAAAAGACTTTGCTGTTCTCCAAAACCAGTTTGACTGTGATTGTTTGGGTCCATTGAATACAAATCACACAATTCTTTGTCGAGATATGACTGGATGAAATCAGAAATATCCTGTTGTGTTGTGGCTTATTGAATCCCAGATCTTGCTATAGCCTCTGTGTTTATTTTTTCTGGATATTATCGATGGACTTTATCGTTTTGAATGAATTTTAGCAGGGAACATTTTGTTTGCGCTGGTAAATGCTAATTGTTTTCACATTGAGAAAACGCCTCTTACATATTCCAGAATTCTAGGGAGAATGCTAGAGCAACAGCAGGAAAATGATACTTATGTTTGTAAACATGATGTTGAATCCACTTACCCATGAAAAAGACTGTGCTTTTCTCCAAAACCAACTTGTCTGTGATTTTCTGTGTGCATTGCATATGAATTCCACAACACTTTGTCCCATAATGAAAGCATCAAACCAGAAATATTCAGTTGTGTTATGGCTAACTCAAATCCCGATCTTGCTACAGCCTCTATGGTTGTTTCTGTTTTCTGATATTTTCTTTGGTCTTTATGGGTTTGAATGAATTTTAGCAGTGAGGTTTTTGGTTTTTGCTGGCAAACACTAATTATTTCCACATGGAGAGAACATCGCAACGCATTTGTGTTTTCTAGGGAGAAGGCTAGAGCGATTGTCGGAAAGAATCATATTTATGTTTGTAAACATGACATTGAATCCACTTGCCCAGGAAAAAGACTGTGCTTTTCTCCAAAACCAGTTTGACTGTGTTTTTCTGGGGCCATTGCTTACAAATTCCACAATACTTTGTCAGATATGACTGGATGAAACCAGAAAATATGCTGTTGTGTTGTGGCTAACTCAATCCCACATCTTGCTACAGCCTCTGTGTTTGTGCTTTCTGGAGATTATCAATGGACTTTACGGTTTGGAATGAATTTTCAGGGAACATTTAGTTTTGTGCTGCCAAATGCTAATTGGTTCCATATGCAGACAAAACCTCTACACATTCGTGTTTTCTAGGGAGAAAGCTACAGCAACTGCAGGAAGGAAACATAATATTTGTTTGTAAACATGACATTGAATCCACTTGGCCAGAAAAAGGACTGTGCTTTTCTCTAAAACCTGTTTGTGCTTTTCTGGGTCCTTTGCATATTATCAATGGGCTTTACGGTTTGGAATGAATTTTAGCAGGG
This sequence comes from Lepus europaeus, assembly GCF_033115175.1. NCBI lineage: Eukaryota > Metazoa > Chordata > Mammalia > Lagomorpha > Leporidae > Lepus > Lepus europaeus. The sequence goes on from NW_026909044.1 coordinate 434,501, forward strand.
AACATTTTGTTTTGTGCTGGCAAACACTAATTGGTTCCATATGCAGAGAAAACCTCTACACATTATTTAATTTATTTACAAATTGTTGGTTGGAACAGTTTTTAAAACATTTTAGAGTCCAGTGCTATGATGTAATGTGTAAAGTCGCCACCTACAGTGCTGGCATTCCATATGGGCACCAGTTCGAGTCCTAGCAGCTCCACTTCTGATCCTGCTCCCTGCTATGGCCTGGGAAAGCAGTAGAAGATGGTCCAAGTGTTTGGGCCCCTGCACCTGCGTGGCAGACCTGGAAGAAACTCCTGGCTCTTGGCTTCAGATCAGCACAGCGCTGGCTGTTGTGGCCATTTGGAGAGTTAACCAGCAGATGGAAGACTGACCTCTCTCTCTCTGTCTCTGTCTCTGTCTCTCTCTCTCTCTCTCTGTATCTCTGCCTCTCTGCAACTCTGCCTTTCAAATAAATAAATCTTTAAAAAAACATGATAATTGCTAATGCTAATACTTTATAAAAGCAGCCTCCATCAGAGGTGCTTCCCCCTTAAAGTTAATCATTAATAATTTAGCTCCCTGGCTTATGCAGTGGGCCAAGCCAAGTTGAGTCTAGGCAGGCACTATTTGCTCTTACCAGCCGGCTTGGTAACAGAAATTCCATTGCACTGGACAGTTGGCTGGTCCAATGCCACAGTGTACTATGCCATTTTCCAAACAACAGCTGCCACCTAAGTCCTTATTTTTCTAAAGCTTCAGGTCGGTTCAATAAACTAAACTGCTCTAAGCCATTCAAATAACTGATAATTCTCCAAAGGAATGACGTAGCTTTTCTAAGTTAATTTGTATTTTTTAGTCAGGGATATAAGCAAGAACCTAGACAAGGGGGAGAATATAGACAGAATTGTTTACAGTTTTTTAAAAAAGATTTATTTATTTGAAAGAGTTACACATAGAGAGAATGAGAGAGAGAGAGAGAGAGAGAGAGAGAGAGAGAGAGTGAGAGAGAGAGAGGTCTTCCATCCACTGGTTCACTCCCCAATTAGCCACCATGGCCAGAACTGTGACAATCTGAAGCCAGGAGCCAGAAGCTTCTCCCACATCTCCCACATGGGTGCAGGAGCCCAAAGACCTGTGCCATGCTCCACTGCTTTCCCAGGCCACAGCAGAGTGTTGGATCAGAAGAGGAGTAGCCAGGACTCAAACTGGCACCCCTGTGGGATCTGGCCCTGTAGGGGGCAGCTTTAACCACTACACCACAGTGCCGGCCTTTGGTACTTGTACGTGCATCTGGTAGTATATAAGGTCAGCCAAAGGCCCCAGGAGGCACTGAGGATAAACAGAAGGCTCAGGGTAGGTGTGCTGTGGCAGAGTGCAACCCCACATGTTTTTTTTTTTTTAATTTGTGGCAGAGCTTTCATTGGGCATTGTGGCTTAAATCACTGCCTGTGATGCCATCATCCCATATGGGTTCCAGTTCACGTCTAGCAGCCCTACTTCCTATCCAGCTCCCTGCTAATAGCCTGGAAAATCAGTGAAAGATACACCAAGTGGTTGCAGACACAGATGAAGCTCCTGGCTTTGACCTGGCCCAGTCCTGGCTGTTGGAACCATTTGGGAAGTGAACCAGCAGATGGAAGATATTTATTTCTCTCTCTCTCTCTCTCTGTGTCATTCTGTCTTTCAAATAAATAATTCTTTTCAGAAGACATTCTTTTGAGAGAGAGAGAAAGACAGATAGACAGGTAGATGGATGTTCCATTTGCTGGTTCATTCCCCAGACTGTCACAACAGCTAGGAATGGGCCAGGCCAAAGCTAGGATCCAGGACTTTCTTCCAGACCTCCCACATAATTAAAAACAATAAAATAATGTGTATAAATACTGCATTATTAATTGTGGTACATGTACCATATTATTATACATAGTGAAAACTGGCGGTTAGTATGTATGAAGTCTGTTTTATCTGTGCAGTTTTTCCATAAATCTAAAAACTACTCTACAATGAAAATTAGTTTGAAAAGATGGGAAAGACTCATAACCTAGAATTTAAACATAGACAATTAGAGAGCTGAATTCATAAAGAAAAGGATTCCTTTTGATCTAGAAACAATTACTCATTGATTGTTTCTTCTGAGTAGTAAAATGGAGGAGAGAATAGTCACAATTGCTGGGAAAGTATCTGATTTTGCTTACAAACTTGATTTGATTCAGTTTTTTTTTTTGGACAGGCAGAGTGGACAGTGAGAGAGAGAGAGACAGAAAGGTCTCCCTTTGCCATTGGTTCACCATCCAATGGCCACCATGGCCTGCATGCTGCGGCTGGTGCATCGCACTGATCTGAAGGCAGGAACCAGGTGCTTCTCCTGGTCTCCCATGTGGTTGCAGGGCCCAAGCACTTGGGCCATCCTCCACTGCACTCCCAGGCCACAACAGAGAGCTGGCCTGGAAGAGGGGCAACTGGGACAGAATCTGGTGCCCTGACAGGGACTAGAACCCGATATGCCAGTGCTGCATGTGGAGGATTAGCCTATTCAGCCATGGTGCTGGCCTGATTCAGTTTTTTTTAAAGACTTATTTATTTATAGGAAAGTCAGTGTTACAGAGAGCGAAGGAGAGGCAGAAACAGAGACAGAGGTCCTCCATCCGCTGGTTCACTCCCCAATTGTCCACAACAGCCAGAGCTAAGCCGATCTGGAGCCAGGAGCTTCCTCCAGATCTCTCATATGGGTGCAGGGGCCCAAGGACCTGGGCCATCCTCCATTGTTTTTCCAGGCCAGAGCAGAAAGCTGGATCAGAAGTGGAGCAGCCAGGACTTGAACCAGTGCCCACATGGGATGCCAGCACTGCAGGCTGTGCCTTTACCTGCTACAACAAAGCACCAGCCCCTCTGATTCAGTTTGTACAGAAGGTTTCTGAGTTGAATCCCACCAAAGGAAATTTTCATTTCAAATTTCTTGTAGAGAGATCTGCCAAGTTATCCTCTAAAGAGACTCTACCGTATTATAAGCCTCCCAAGTGTTAGTGAGAGGTCCTCACTTCCGCCTACCTTCATCAACACGTGTTAGTTATCACACAGCCTGTTTGCAATTCCTCTATCACAATGACTGTTTGCAATTCCTTGAGATGCCTCAAAGCTGCCATCTTCAAGTTTTCCTTCCTTCTCTCCAGCTCTCTAATCCAACAGAGAATGTCAGTGGGGAAACCTGGAAATATACAATCTGGGTCAAATTATCAGGAGGAATAAATTCCTACTGCTGTAGCTCCAAGGAAAATCATCTACAAGGATTCTGCATCACATCCTTTGTATAAATGGAATCTCTTTGTTTGCTACATTCCACACTTGATTGAATGCTTCCATTTGAATCAACAGCTCCTAATTTTTATTCATTACTCCTTTGCTGGAGCTGGGGTGACAGTAAGGGTGGAAGAAAAGAAAGGAAAAAAACTAAAAGTACCAGATTGAAAAGTAGGAACAAATGGGCAGGAAGAATAGAGGTGATGGGGTAAAGATTAGCTTTGGGGAAAAAAGCCAACTTAAATCCTCGAAGCAAAATTCCTTCCTTAACTCCAACACTACTGCCCTCACTCCAGAGCTCTAAGGACAGAGTCCAAGGGCAGGCATGGTTTGCCGGGGGAAGGCACAGTGGAAGGGGCACTGACAGCCCTATTTGCCTGAAAGCAACCTCCCCACCCCAACTTCTGATCCCACTGCCAAGAATCAGCTTCATAGAAGAAACCACTTAGGGCCAAGGCTTGGGGAAAACCACAGACCCATGTCCTCATGCCCTTTACAACTCTTTGAAATCACGATGTTGCTAGAGAATGTGAGATCATGGCCAAGCTGCTTCTAAGGAACACACAGATGGGGCTGCTGTTGTGGCAAAACAGGTTAAAGCACTGACTGCAACAATGTCAGCATATGAGCACAGGTTCAAGCCCCAGCCTCTTAGAATCTGACCCAGCTCCCTGCTGATATGCCTGGGAAGGCAGCAGCAGATTGTCCGAGTACTTGGGCCCCTGCCACCCCTGTGGGAGACCCAGATGGAGTTCTGGCCCAGCTCTAACTTCTAAAATCTCACCTAACGGTCAAGCCCTTCCAGATCCTTCCAAATCTGACATGGCCTCTTCATCTCCCTAGTAGTGGCCCGGCACAGAGCCCAGCTCTGCTTACAACCACAAAAAGCTCTCTAGGGCAGAAAGTCCCTTTCATCTGAACTTTGCCTGTCATTCCTCAGGCCAAGTTGCTATGCCTCTGAGCCAGAACAGTTCCTTCCACAGAACAGGGAAGAGTCACTGACCCTGAGCACAGAAAAATAAAAGTGCTTGGACTTCTGTAAAGGAAAAGGGTGAATTCTTTCCAGTGGGGATAGGGCAGAGTACAGTATCAGCTGAGATGTCATGGGTCTGTATAAAACAGACCTGTCTTCCAACCTGTACTCCCAAAAGTCTACAGAAGTTGGGAAACTTTTGTCCCAAACCACTTATGCAAAGAATGCTGCCATGAGTGTCAGGAAATGGACTTTGTGCTGTAGCCCCAAATCACGTTCAGAACTGCACCTGGGGCCAGTTCTGTGGCATAGTAGGTTAAACCGCTGCCTGTGGCACCTGCATCCCATAGGGTGCTGGTTTGAGTCCTAGTTGCTCCTCCCCCAGTTCAACTCTCTGATAATGGCCTGGGAAAGCAGTGGAAGATGGTCCAAAGTCTTGGGCCCCTGCACCCACATGGGAGACAAGGAGAGGAAGACCAGGAGGAAGCTCCTGGCTCCTGGCTTCAGATCAGCCAAACTTTGGCCATCGCAGCCATTTGGGAAGTGAATGAGCGGAATGAAGACCTCTCTGACTTCCCATCTCTCTGTCTATAATTCTGTCTCTCTGAATAACTAACTGAAAAATAAGAAAAAGAAGAACTGCACCTAAGAGTTCTCCCTCCAAGTTGTACACGTGGGTATTTTATAAGCCAATTCAGTCCCCTAATGTGCTGTTCCTTAAACAAGCATTTCTGTGTGTATCCATATCCATGCATACAGTGCATATGTGCCATATTTATTTAGTTACTTTTAGACTACAAAACACACCTGTGTGATCTATTCCATCTCAGCCACCCAGAAAGGCAGGACAAGATTATCTGCTTCCTCTCAGTTTTAATTTTTTAAAATTTATTTATGTATTTATTTATTTATTTATGGCCAGGCACAGTTAGCCAGTGAGAGGGACAGAGAGAAAGGTCTTCTTTTTCCATTGGTTCACTCCCCAAGTGGCCACTACAGCCGGAGGGCTGTGCCAATCTGAAGCCAGGAGCCAGGTGCTTCCTCCTGGTCTCCCATGCGGGTGCAGGGCCCAAGCACTTGGGCCATCCTCCACTGCCTTCCCGGGCCACAGCAGAGAGCTGGACTGGAAGAGGAGCAACCAAGACAGAATCTGGCACCCCAACGGTGACTAGATCCCGGGCTGCCAGCACCACAGGGGGAGGATTAGCCTAGTAAGCCTCAGCACTGGCCGCTTCCTCTCCTTTTAAGGTGGAGTAGCTGGGGCTCAGAAGAACAAAGTGATTTAGCTGGAGTGACACACCCAGCATTTCTGATCCTGCATTGTGACCCTGTCCTTAAGCTGCTCTTCACTTTCTAGGCACCACTTCCCACTTGTCAGTGTGCCAGGAGCTGCCCAGTCCTGTGCTCAACACTGAGGGGTCCTTCACACTCTATCAAATGGGCTGAAGCCAGCCAGTGCCTCTCAGCAAAGAGGTGCATTTGCTCTCACAACCACTATCTCTTGAGCCAAGCACAACATGCAGTGATACACTGGATACTGTGACACAAGGAGACAGACATACACCTACAGGAGAGAAAGAATGAAGCAAATAATTACAATGAAATGAGATGAGCCTTTTGAAGGGAGGTAGGAAATTATGTTAGGAGTAAATCCCACATAGAAGTCTAGAAGCAAGTTGGAGGAAGGCAGCCCCTAGTGGACAGGAATCTAAAGCCACAAGACCTCATCCTGAGCCCTTTCTGTAGGTCATTTAACCTCTCAGCCACCGGCACTGCCCCAGGAAGGGGAAGAACTTGAAGCAGAGGCCAATCTGCATGTGCCCGTGACTATTCTGCCACTTCCCACCCTCCAGCACTTATTTCTTTACAAATTAGGATTTCAAAACTTGAGCGCTGGCAAAGAGAAAGGGAGCGCTGATTTAAAAACAAACAAACAAACAAACAAAACAACCCTCCAGCCCCTCCTGGCAGCATATAGCAGCAAGATGTGCTGGTGGGAACCCAAGCCATACCAAAGCATGCCCAGCCTCCCCCACATCAGGCTAAGCACCCACAAGCCCCTCCCCTGGGCCACCTCCTAATTACAAAATTGCAGAGAAGGGGCAGCTGGAGCATGCACTGTCTGCTGCTCAGCAACATGGGAAGGAAAGGGAACTCCCCATGAAGGAGCCAAGGCCACCAGGGGGACACAAGGGGGATCCTCCCCAGGACTGGGCACGAAAGGCACTGCTGGGAACAGACCTGTGTCTCCACTCTCACCTGCTGCTCTGGAGAATGGCATCCTCTGTCTCTCCTCCCTCCTAACCCTAACTCCCAGTCCCTCAGGGTCAAACTCCTCTGCAAAACCTTCATTCCCTCTGATGCTGTCCCCCTAGAAGAGGGATCCAGAAGCCTCAAGGGACAAAAGCATCACTTAAGGAGGCTGCCTGCTAAAGACACAGAACTCTGGGCAGCATTCCCTGTGGTTCTGCTCAGAAGGATGAGTGTGGGTCCTGGGAATCTGCATTACACAGGATGATCCCCACAGTCACCACCCCCTCTCCACCACCACCACACATGACTTGAAGCTGGCAGTCCTGACATCACAGGACGATGCCTGCCCTGGAAATGTTCAAGCCCTTCCTGTCTGTGGTTTTTCATGACCATTTCTGCTTCATAGGAACATCTTAGCTATCCACCATGACCACCAGGCTCCCAGGAAGAAGAAGTAGGACTCCCTCTTTTAACCTAGCCTCCCTCAAGAAAGCCAAGGCCAAGCAATGCACCTAGAATGGGAAACCACAGAACTCTGCCAGGAAGCCAAAGGACAATGGGGCTTCAGCTAATGGCCAAGTGACCAACCATGCAGAGGGCAAAATATACAGCCGAGCATTAACTTCAGTTTAATCAGGACTCCTAATCTACCTCCCAATCAACAGCAGCAAGGCAATGTCCTCCTTTGCTCATCGAATATTTCCTGAGTGTCTCCTCTGTGCTGGGCACGGTTCTGAATACTCTTGGAGTCTTCTGGTGGTGAAGCAATCACACATCATCAGGAAGTATTTGATAGTGATTTCTCTTTGCAAAATTACTTGAAAAGCAAGATCGTCTGTGATGTCAGGCCTCAGAACCACATGAGCTCCAAGTGGACATTCTCAACCAGGCCTGGCTGTTGGATGAAGAAGTACTGCAGGGAGATGAGGTCAGCTTGTGGTCCTGGCAGAGAGAATCTGATTCTCACTTTCTCATAAGCAAACCCTGGCAGCACTGGTGTTCTTTCTTCCACTGAGATGCTGTACACTGTCCCAACAAAAGCAACCTGCCAGGCATAGCTCCTTAGAATAAACTACTTCTTGTGGAAGTTCAGGCATCAGCACAAATGTCACTTCTTCCAGAAAGTTATCCTTGACTCTTAGACAAGACTGGATGCTCAGACCTTGGAATCCAGGGCATTTTATACTTTTCAGATTAGAACACTTTCCAGGAGTCCCTGGAATTGCTAACTAGAATTTAAGGTACGACAAGCAGGAAGCATAAGCTGCCTTGCTCAGCATCCTGTCCTCAGTGCCTGGTCTCACACCTGGAACATGGTGGACATGCAGTACATCTGGCTGGATACTTAAATTAATGAGTGAGTGCATCACACTATCTACACCAACAACTGCCACCATTTCCTCGACTGTCAGCAATCAACACCTAAGCTCAGGCAGGGCTACAGCTCTGTAGTAGCAGCAGCTCACAGGGGCACAACTGCAACTCAGAGGATCACCATGATACAGACTCCATGGGACACTCCCCATCATCAGAGAAGGACAAAATGCTCTAGGGGCAGTACAGTGTCATCATGAGAGTGAGGTCCACACTGGCCATGAGCCACATCATCAGCTGTGTCCAAGACTTGATGGTAAGGTCTCCTACAAGCCACTCACTCACCTTCCCATAGCTTTGTCATGGAGAGGGCATGAGCACTTCCACAGCAGGTGCTGTCTTCAGATAGAGAAAAAAGGACAATAAAAGCTGTCAGAGCAAGCTGAGAAGTCAGGAGGCAGCTGTGAGGCATCTCTACTGGTAGGAAAGAGTTAAACACACCTGTCTGGGTTCTTTTTACCAAAAACCACCTTTGACTTCTGCCCACTCAGAATGAAACCCCTTTGGGTGGCCACTCACACAGGAAGCCCATGCATTGTGACTTTTATTATTCAATGGCTGTTTTTTTCCTTTGTTTTTGGTGGTTTGTTGTTGTTGTTGTTGTTATTTAATTTATGGCTCAAGAAGGAAGCTGAAGTCTAGGCCTTAACTTCAGTCCTGCTGAGCCTGGGCTGCTGCCCATACTTATTTGACACCTCTTACCCCACCCTGGCTTTTTCTAGAATTCCTTCTGCACTGTGATTGTGGCCTTTAGTCCTAAATCCCATGTTCACTGTTGCTCTTCTGCCTCCCAAACAGATTTGTGAGCCTAGATGGGAAGGCCTGGGGACAGGGAGAGGCAGAACTGGTGCTCCGTGACTGACAGCGAGGTCCTGCCCCAGTAGCGAGCTGAACCCCTTCCCTTCAATCAAAAGGCAGACTTGAAAGAGCTGAGAGGAATTGAGGTAGCATCTGCCTGCATCTGCTACATACATATAAATGTGAGACTCCAAACACAAGCTCTACTTAAACAAGTGGACTTAGGTAACAGACTCAAGTCCAAGGTCAGCAGGCAGAGGATCAGCATTTCCCACTCCCACACTCCTACTCCACACTCCCTGGCAATCAGAACCCTTCTCTGGCATTCCCAAGCCCCAGGGGGCTCCCTTCCTATGACAAGGAAAACATTGAGCTTATTTATGCACTCGGGGAATTGGACAGTCCTCCTTCAGCCCTAGGAGGATACCCACAGACTACATGCAAAGGCCTCTCCCGGTTATGCTTCTTCTGACTCCCCTGTCAATCCCTGTCCAGAACCCCCCCCAACTCAGGCCTGCTGTGTATTTCTTACCTGACCTAGGAAGCCCCTGCAAGTCACATCCTCTGCCTCCACTGAGAACAGATAACCCATCCTGCCGTGGGCCTGGGACATGCACATGGGGGCAGGGGCTGCAGATGTGTCTCTCCTAGATCAGAGGGTGAAGGTGTCTGTGTAATTCACGGTCTAAGCACACACCAGAGATACTAAGACCTTGTACCTGAGTGCTGCTCAAATATCATCACAGAAAACCTGATTCTATATCACCCCAATCTCCATGACACACGAGTTCTAGCAGACTGTTCATTTCAAACAACATCTGACAAAACAAATTTCCAGGACAAGAAAGTATCTTGAGATTGGGGGTTCTCTATCCCTAGTCCATCTGACACAGGGACTCAGTTTCTCCAATAGGAGCTTGCATCTGAATCAAATAAAAGGAAAAAAGAAGTTGGAGGAAACCCAGGCCTAGTCCTGGTGTGTGGGCAATAATAAAGGGAGAGCAGCTGGAACAGCACAGAAAAGGGATTTTGAGCCTCCCTCCCTCCTTTCCCACATTACTATAAAGGGCAAGGGAGGAGATGGTGCAGCTTCTGCTGTTTAGATACAATGTGTGCATTTTGATTCAGAGAAAGACCTCCAAATCGTCAACCTATGTTGACCTGCAAGCATCCCTGGAAAAACTGCCTGTGGGAAGAGTTCCAGAAAGCACCAGGGCCCTAATGAGCACTGTAGCACCTGCTGTGGGCCTGCCTGTAGGGGCGAGTGTTGAGTGGCCCATGGATGGACACGTTGCCAGCTGCAGAGCCTGGGCTTGGGAAACGCTACCCAAGTGCTTCCCGGCATTGAAAAGGAAAAGGGAACTGCCTCTGGACTGAATGGGTGGCCGTGAAACTGCCCAGGTGCCCAGGGAGAAGCTAAGTCCCAGTGCACCAGGGGAAGCCTGGTGACCTGGGCACTACCCCCATTCTCCCAGCAACAGCAGATCTCCTAAAAGCCAGGCCCTGGTGCATGAATCTGCACATCCACACCCATAACCATGCAACCCTCACCCTTCCTATGCTCTCAGGGCCCCACATGCCTTCCCTCTGCCACCACCCCCACAGCCACCTGCACCTTTGGCTGGCTCCTATCACAACATGGCCCTGTAGTTTGCTCTGCACTGCAGGTCTCGTCATGTTCGTGCTACTGACCCAGTCTCCCAGCCTCCACCCAGAAGACAGCAAATGGACCCAGGGGCACAGAGAAGCCTGAAAGAGGTGGAAGGGTCCCTTCCACTCTGGTTTCTAAGTAGAGAACTCACTCATGAGTGCCACATCCTGCAGAGAGATGTTGAGCTCACCAACAACTGTTAAAGCACCTGCAAGCCTCATCAGAGGTGGAGACTGGGGGGATGTCCTTGGCAAGTGAGCACAAGGAGCCCCTCTGTGGCCTTGCCTTGTCCAGACTGGTCCTGCTGTCCCTGAGGTACTTCCCACAGATGATCCATGTCCAGGTTCACAGCTCAGTTTTGTCTGCAGGCAGCTTTAAGCGGGCAGCTGCAGGGATCACATCTGCATGGCAGTGGCTGAAAGGGGCAGGGACAGAGCAGGATTACCCAGCAGCTCCCCCAGGAGGAGCAGCCAGCTGTCTGCCAGCAGCAAGCAGAGCCAGGCCACACTGGGCCAGATGGCTCTGCAGCCTTCAGGGACTGCTCCCGTCCAGCCAGGCCCCACCTCAGCTGTGCAAACTTTGCCTCATCCCGACAGGACAGACCCAGCAGCAGGAAAAGGAGTCCCATGAGTGTGTTGAGAGTGAGCAACCAGAAAGCACCACACTCCTCACAGGAGCCTGGGCCCCCCTTGGAGAGGCAGAGGAGGAAAGAGGCTCAGAGATCCCAGGATCAGCTGAGCAGGAAGAGGGCTAGTTCCATGCAGTCCAGACAGAGGGATGGCCCATGTCATCTGGGGATTTGCTTTACCCTTCACCAGGGGCTCCAGCTCTGCTCCAGAGGTGGAGCCTGGTGACCTAGGCACTGCCCCCATCTCCCCAGCAACTGCAGATCTGCTAAAAGCCCAGACTGGTGTCCCCACCCCTGCTTCATGACCAGAGCCCTTGGAAGGTACCCCCGACCCCCAACACCATCTGCCTGATGTCAGCCAGGCCCTGCTCAGTCCAGGCTGCCCATGGCCTGGATGGGCTCAATTGATTTCTGACACAGGGTCCTCCATGACACCTGACTTTATAAAGACACATCTCAGAGTACCAAATGCCACCCCCTACTCAGAGCTGAGAAGGTTTTTCAAATACATCACAGAGGAGAGCAAAGCAGAAATCCTGAGGGTGCTGTGATCCACCAGTTTCCTGCCTGAACACAGGAAGTAGCTGCTCCTAATTCAGGGAGACAGCCTGAGGAAGCCATGCTGACAAGGGAGAGAGCTGCAGTGTCTCTATTACTCTTCTCAGCACAATAAAAAGAAGAGAGAAAAGGGTGGTTATAGAGAGGATGGAGGTACTAAATTCCAAAACAGGGGAAAGAAAACTTTAGAGAAGTTTGCTTAAGAAAAGAAAGTGATGGGGCTGGCATTGTGGCATAGTGGACAAAGCCACAGCCTGCAATGCTGGCATCCCACAGGGCTGCTTCACTTCTGACATGGCTCCATGCAATGGCCCTGGAAAAGAAGTGAAAGATGGCCCACGTTCTTGGGCGCCAGCCACCAGTGCAGGAGACCTGGAAGAAGCTCCTGGATTTGGCCTGGCAAAGCCCCAGCCATTACAGCTATCTGGGAAGTGAACCAATAGATGGAAGGTCTCTCTTTCTCTGTCTCTCCTTCTTCCTCTTGAACTCTGATTTTGAAATACATAAATCTTTTTTTTAAGAAGTAAAAGTAAATGAAGCAAATCTTTAATATAATATGGGGTTTAAAACAACACCAGTTCATAAATTCTCCCCAGGCTTGAAGCAAACTGCCCTTTCTACGCACAGCCCAAATGTTTTTTTTTTTTTTTTTAAGACTTATTTATTTATTTGAAAGAGTTAAACATAGAGAGAAGGAGAGACTGAGAGAGGTCTTCCATTCACTGGTTCACTCCCCAGTTGGCCGAAATGACTGGAGCAACACCAATCTGAAGGCAGGAGCCAGGAGCTTTTTCCAGGTCTCCCACGTGGGTTCAGGGGTCCACGGGCTTGGGCCATCTTCCAATTCTTTCCCAGGCCAGAGCAGAGTGGGATTGGAAGTGGAGCAGCCAGTTCTCAACATCTGCATCCATAAAGTCCTTTGTTTCAGACCTTCCACAGGAAGAAGCTTCTTAACATTTACATCCATTAAGTCTTTCTTTCCAGGTGGAAGCATGTGAAGACAAAGACCTACTTCTTTAAAAACCCCAGCCTAAATGTAGACTGGGCATTCTCTCTCAGGTCCTGTCTGGAGAGGCGCCCATCCATTTTTACAGATGTCCCTACCCTAATAAACTTTGCTACTTTTATCTCCCACTTAAAAAAAAAAAATTGCGATGCCAAGCACACCAACTTTGTGGAGTTTCGCATCTTCAAGATCATCTACCGGCACTACGCCGGCCTCTACTTCTGCATCTGGGTGGACGTCAACGACAACAACCTGGCCTACCTGGAGGCCATCCACAACTTCGTGGAGGTCTTAAACGAGTATTTCCATAACATCTGTGAACTGGACCTGGTGTTCAACTTCTACAAGGTCTACACGGTGGTGGATTACGGCACTGCAGGTAGCAGCCTTACCTGCTATGCCACAGTGCCGGACACCCAAATTTTTCAAAACACAATTATTTTCTGGTTAAATTTGAGTAGAAGATTATAGGGCTCAGCATTCCAAGTCTCCAAGCACCAAAGAACTATTTAGTTGTCACTCTGGGCGAATGTAGCCAGAGTCCAACCAGGCACTTGAAAAACTTGAGAACAGCTATTTCATAAGTTGTAGACATGAAATATGGGGCAGTCACACAGGACAGCTGTGCCCAGTGTTCAAAGTGAGACCCAGGACAGCAAGCCTGTTATATCCCAAGAGAAGTCAGCTTCCCAGTCCATTAAAGGGAAGCACCAGGAAAACACAGCTGCTTGAAATGTAAGATGGATGCTTTATGGATGACTGATGACACCTCCGTGCTTCTCTGAAAAATCTTCTGAGGTGGACAAGGGTTGTGAAAATAGAATCCCATGCAGTCTGTTAAGTGTGAAACAACAGAAACCCTGGGAAATAATTCTGAGGTCAGAGAGGCATAAGGAGGAAAGCAAACACATGAGGGATGGATGGGTGGATTTCTGGATGCCATCTCTTCCACCACATTCTACAGGAACTTACACTTGCTAAAGCAGAGGCATTCATTCCACTGCCAAAGGACTGCAAAGGTAGCACAAGTTGGCTGTCTCAAAGGTGCCCACATTATGTCCATCAGCATCTCTGCCAATGGCCAATGTCCCACAAGAAGCAGTATTCCCAGAGGGACAGAGGCTGACTGGCAATTTGGATCTTGGAGTGAATATTCCTGGAAAATCATCCTCTTTCCTGACCAGCAGTAACAGCAAATAGAAAAAGAGAGAAGGCGGAGAAAGTCAGGGGCAGAAAAACAGGGAAGCCCCAACGGCTGAGCTGCCATCTTGTTGGCTTCCAGATGCTCAGGTGAGAGCCACCACAGGCCTTATGAGCCAGTGGGCAGCAGCAGCAGAGCACTGTCATTCAGGAAAACCCACAGATGGTGTCCTGGGATCTACACACACCTGACTTTGGTCTGCACACACGCTGGGTAAAATGCAGTTGAGCCAAGCAAAAAAAAAAAAAAAAACTGAAAAACCTTCAGCTACAATATTCCCTGGGGAGATGAGCTTTGCAAGGCCAAGTCACCCAGAACAGGTGGGGGTCTCTGTGGTGAAGAAGCACCGTGCATGGTGGGCCTGATTCAGAGCCCAGTTTCCAGCTGTGTGGTTCCCCCACCCATGCATCTTCTCTTCATCTCCCTAGACAAGGCCCAGACACAGAGGAATCCCCGCATCACATTCATCTGCACAAGGAACATCTGTACATGTGAGTCAGTGTGCAAACACACGGATACCTCCAATACTGTGGCACAGACACACACATCTCCTGTGTCTCTTTTCAGAAACAGCTTCTATGTGAGCCAACAGACCTTGGAACTGACCAGAGTTAGAACAGATTTCTTTCCCTTTCCCTTGTAAAATTAAGACTGTACCCTTTCAATGCTACCGACAGCATTTCCAAATGTCTATGGAGGAGCTGGCTCCATGGCACGGAGGGTTATGCCACTGCCTCCAATGCTGGCATCCCCTATGAACACTACTCAAGACCTACTTGCTCTGCTTCTGATCCAGCTCCCTGTTCACACACCTGGGAAAACAGCAGAAGATAGCTCCAGTATTTGGGTCCTTGCCACCCACATGGGAGACCCAGATGGAGTTCTGGGTCCCTCTGTCTCCTCTTCTTCTCTGTGTCACTCTGCCTTTCCAAGAAATAAAATAAATCTTTAAAATGTACATTGGATGAGATATGAGAGAAAGGTTATCGCATTAACAGCCAAGATAATATAAGCTGATTTCTAGGACTCATTAACTTGAAAAACATAAATTAAACAGAAACTAAATGAAACTCAAAATGTAACCAAAAAAATCATCATTTGCTACAAATTACAATCCACACATGCAGAGCTGTAACTGAAAAAATGTTACTACCTCTTTAAAAAAAATGCAAAATGAAGTGCTTTGGGTACTCCCTCCAAATGAAGCCTCCATTAAGCTGTAGCTGAATCTTCCCACTCACTGGAGTTCAAGAATAAGGCTTCCTTCTCCAGCCCACAGCACATGCCAGTGGCTGCTACTAACGGGAAGATGAATGGACACCATCAGCTTCCTCACAGGGCACCTTTCCTAGAGACATCGCTGCTAAGTCACCAAAGCATGCATCACATATTAAAAACTTCTCTTCCAGATGCTAAATACCTTGCCTGTCACCCTCCAGCGGCACAGGGTACAATCTGCCGAGGACAGCCAGCCAGCTGGACAGCTCTAGGAATCCTGTTCCTGGCTGTTTCCCTGGGAGATGAATGGTCACAGGACATAGGTGCTCAGAATGCCAGCTTGAAGCAGCTCCTCCCAGCAGCGACACACAGCTGCTGGTACATCAGAGGCACCATGACAGGAAGCAGCCTGGAGACAAGCAAACCCCATACTGGGGCAGAGAGGAGTCACGTGGCAACCTTCACACCCACTGCCTAGAGTCCCTTCTGCTCCTCCCTGCTAGGCAACCTCATGATGGGCAATCAGGTCATCAACAGGGAATCAGGTGACAGTGCTAATCTAACAGAACAGGGACTCACTCAAGACTGGTTACTCTCCTGACAATTCCACTATGCGGAAGATAAGTGCCATATTTTCCTAGGCCACATCTCTTTCCCCACTGCATGGACATCTCTGTGGGGGAAAGGGGGCACTTATTTCTGTTCCTTTTTCTGTCTTACCACTTCTCACACTTGTACAGAGTGCTCCACAGACCAATCCTTAGTTAGTGTGCTCCCAATGCTAAAAATGTCTTGGGCTTTGGCACCAAACAGAAAATAAGAAAACTCAGTGGCCCCCTTACTTCCAGCTACAGGGGCTGTAGCACAATCAGTGGGAAGCGGCATTGTGGGGACAGTGAAGAAGAGGGGGAAAATGTCAGCAGAGCCCGCAGAGCCCTAGCTGCCCCTAGTGCCTGCAGGGACCCCACCTTGTGGGCTGTGTGCATGTGGAGTGGGGGTTGCAGGGCTGAGCCATCCACTGCAGCCCTGGGCTCCCTGCTTGGGGCCACCCAGCCCTGCTCCATGGGAACCACTGCAAAATGGCCTGGTAAGTCTGAGGTTGCATGGGCACTGAAAGAGGAAACTAGCTCTTAACTCCAGTTCCTGGCAGTCACCCGCCTGCGTGCACCCAGACCACTGACCCAGATCTGCACTGTGGCATTTCTCAGAAAGTCTCAGCTCCAAAACGTCTACCTGGTTGTAATGTGTTGTTGTTGCTGTTCTTTTTGTTTCTGTATTTTTGTTTTGCCTTTATCTAGTTTTATCTTCCTGAGAGGAGGGGTCCCTGCCATACTTAGAACAATATAAAAATGAACTATCCCACCCCACCCCTCCGATTGTGGTCCAATTAAAAAATAAAAAGTGAGACCTTTAAAAACCTAGTACACCTCCTGAAAACCAGCATCCAGCTCAAATAAGACTCTACTTTCGCTTGACAGAATAAAACTTCTGCCTTTTTGCAACCTTTTCCCAGCCATTTATTGCTACACTGAGCTGAAGAAATGAACCCAGCCATCTGTTCCAGTAACACTGAACACCCCACACACACCCTTTACGACCGGGAACACCCCCTGGGACCCCGTCAATAAAAGGCATTACGGAAACTTAAGAAAAGGGGAGACGCGGGAGCCCCAGAGCGTGGGGAAACGCGGGATGTTCTGGGTCCCTCTCAGTCCCTGCTGCCGCCCGATGGCACCCAGTGAGCCGGGATCCCCAGCCGCCAGCAGCCCTGGCACCCAACCCCTCTGCATGGTCTCCATATCTGCTGTGAGAATTCTCGGAGAGCCCGGCGGCTCCCTTCAGGACGCGCAGGGAAGCAAAGGGACGCACGGGAACGGTAGTGGCCATGGCTACAGACCAACAGCAGCGGAAGGAGAAGCGGCAGGGGCCGTCCGGGGTGTTATGCTTGCAAACTGCCTGGGACCGCAGATGCAGAGTACCAGACTCGCTGAGCCAGAGCCAAGTCACTGCCCTGCCTCCCAGCTCTGGCTCTGGTCAGTGAATGACCTTCCGCAGTCCAGGGCCTCGGATCCACCTGTGTGCACGCGCGCTCTGATGTGCACACATGCACGCAGGCGCTCGGGTACGCAGGATGTCAGGGCACAAGGGACTCTGGGAAATGGAGTCCAGGACCAAGGCTTGGCTGCAGACCAGACTCGCTGGCCCTCCTCAAGGGCTTTACAGCCTCCAGCAGGTGGAGACAGAATAGGAACTAAAAGCCTTTGCTTTTGTTTACATCTCTCCACTCTTCCCCTCCAAAAATTTCAAAGATAGGTTGCTGCCCTTATACCTTTCTGCAACCAACATCCTTTTTCAAATTTTCTTACAAAACTTTTATTTAATAAATATAAAGTTCAAAAGTACAACTTTTGGATTATAGCAGGTTTTCCCCCCCATAACCACCCTCCCACTTGCAAACCATCCCATCTCTTACTCTTTTCCATCCCATTCTTCATTAAGATTCATTTTTAATTCTCTTTATATGCAGATCAACTTAGTATATACTAAGTAAAGATTTCAACAGTTTGCACCCACACAGACACACAAAGGGTAACGTACTGTTTGAAGACTAGTTTTACCATTAATTCGCATAGTACAACATATTAAGGACAGAGATCCTACGTAGGGAGGAAGTGCACAATGACTCCTGTTGATTTAACAATGGACATTCTTACTTATGACGTCAGTAATCACCCAAGGCTCTTGTCATGAGCTGCCAAGGCCACAGAAGCCTCTTGAGGTCACAACCTCCGACCTTATTCAGATAAGACCATAAGCAAAGTGGAAGTTCTCTCCTCCCTTCAGAGAAATTGAACCAACATCCTTAAGAGTGACACCCAGTGAAGTTGACCCCAATTTCAGGATACTTTATAAACTCTGCCTTCTTCAAAAAGTACCTTACCTGCTGCTTACCTGGAAGATTTCTCTGGGTTTTTACCTGTAACAGTCAAATAATAAATGAGAATGAATGCAAAATAATTTTGGATGAGTTGCAGAGGGGAAAGCTTAGTATCCAGATTTCAGAATAAAATTTGTATTGGTGTTTTATTGCTGTTTGGTAGTTATTTTCAAATCATTTTACACCAAGTACAGAAAGATAAACAGGAGACCTGGATAGAGAACTAACATTCCTGAGAGAATAAATGCCTGGCATCATATCTTTTAGCCCATAGATTACTTCTGGAGACCATATTATCACTAGTTTGCTAAGAGGAGACTCAGGTGGAAAAGATTTTGTCATTTTCCCATGGGGAATATAGTCTTTTAGACTAGAAGGAACACCAGCTGAAATTTAACACAGCTTAAGAAATCATTGCTTTGTCTTATGGCTCAGTCTTTCAAACCTCACATTTCCCAGCTGGAAAAAAAATTGAGAGGACCAGCAATGTAGCACAGTGGCTTAAGCCACCAGCTGCAAGGTTGGCATTCCATATGGGTGCCACTTTGAGTCTCTACTGCTCCACTTCTGATCCCATTCCCTGCAAGTGTGGCTGATAAAGCAGTGTATGGTGGCTCAAGTCATTGTGCCCCTGCACACATGTAGGAGACCCAGATGGAGTTCTAGGCTTCTGGCTTCAACCTGCTGCAGCCCTGGCTATTGTGGCCATGTGGGGAGTGAGCCTTCAGATGAAAGATCACTCTCTCTGACCCCTCCTTCTGTTAATCTGCTTTCCAAAGAAATAAATCTTTCCCAAAAAATGTGAGAAAGAGGAAGAATACCTGTAGAAGAACACACTGCAGAAAACCATGTAGGATTGCAAATTGTCTAAAAAATGAATTACACTTAAAGTCTCACTCTTATTATTTCATGGTCTTTTTTATGGTTAATGTGAAGGTAACAACTGTGCTCAGATATATGTGTGTTATTTGTATTTTAAGTTTTTAATTAGAAGCTGTTTAGATAAATAGTTAACTGTATTATTTGCAGTTCTATGTCTGTGCCTTCTGTCTCTTGTTCACAAGATTAGAATTGCTTGGTTTGGACGGTTTAAATCTTCAGCCATTCACTTCACACTTAGTATTTGCTACACAAGGAAATATCGTTTGCCTGGTTCATTCTTTCCTGTCAGACTGCAGACTTCATGAGAGCAAGAACCGTGTTTGCTTTATTTGACCCAATAACCTCAGAACCTGGCAGAGTCTGTCTCTTAGCTGAATGGATAAATGAGGATGTAAAAATGAACATGGGGCTGGTGGTGTGGCACAGTGGGTTAAGCCACTGCCTGTGACACTGGCCCCCCATATGAGTGCCACTTCAAGTCCTAGCTGCTTAACTTCTGATCCAGTTCCCTGTTAATATGTCTGGGAAAGCAATGGAAGATGACCCAAGTACTTGAGCCCCCCATCACCTATGTGGGAGATTTGAATGGAGTCCAGGATTCTGGCTTTATCTAGCCCAGAAGTAGCACTGTGGCTTTTGGGGGAGTGAACCAGTGGATGGAATCTCTCTCTCTCTCTCTCTCTCTCTCTCCCTCTCTCTCTCTCCCTGTCTTTCCTTCTCTCGCTATTACTCTACTTTTCAAATAGATAAATCACACACACACGCACACACACATACACACACACACACACACACATATATATATTTAAGGGAATTGTGGTTATCTTCTTGGAATCATACCCACGAAATGTATAAAATCTTTATATTAATAAAAGAGTTTTTGGGGTCCAGTGTTGTGGCATATTAGGCTAAGCCTCCACCTGCAGGGCCAGCATCCCCTATATGGGTGTCAGTCCATCTCCCAGCTGCTCCATTCCGTATCCAGCTCTCTGCTTATAGTGTGGGAAAGTGGTAGAAGATGTCCCAAGTGTTTGGGCCCCTGCACCCATGTGGGAGAAAAAGGAAAGCCCCAGTAAGCTGAGCTTGGAATTGAGATAGAAATGGGTGAAAACTGTTGAGCAAACTGAAGAGGAAATTGTAGAAAACTTCACCCATTAAGAGTCCAACTTATGCCAGTGGACACGTGATGGGTGCCCTCTTCACTCAATCGGGCGGGTAAGTAATAGCTCCATTTTATAATTGACAAAAGCAGGCCAAGAGAAGATGATATCACTTATTCACCAAATATATGCACAAGGAACTTATAGCTAGGTAAGATTTTCCCAAGAAGCTCCAAATATCATAGGAGATAGAGGCAAATCATCATATTACACGAGGCTGCTTAGACAAGGTGCAATGAAGCCATAAGATCAGTCAGTGTGAGAGGCAGGATTCAAATCGTGGACTATCTGGGTGTGAACTTCACCACCTTAGTGGGCCAGCTTTTAGTTGTCAGCATCCTAACACACAGTACAGTTCAGAGGGGTAGTGGTCCTTGCTGCTGGCAGGGAGTTTTTGAGAGCAAAGAGAGGACTTTGGGAATTGGGAAGTGGCATCTACAAGTAATCTAGCAGCAATTCAGACCCAGAAGAGATGGTGATATATGTCTCCAAAGTGAACAAGGCATTGTGATCCTCCCCTTGGGAAGGGCTGACTCCAGAGTCTAGAGGTGACAGTGGTTCTAGCTTTGGGAGCCACTGGAGGCAGGAAACCAGGTTGCTTATGAACAAAACAACCTGAGGACAAGGGAGTAGGGGCTCTTGAGCTAGGGTTGAGAGGAGTGGGCCTATGCGCAATAGCACTGCTGATATGAGAAGGAAGGATGGAAATTCTTGGGTTAGGAGGAGAAAATAAACTGTGACAGGATTGGCTGCCTTGCAAAAAGTAAACTTTTGCTTCTTTCTTCCCCTGTGAGCCCCATAGTTCAGGGATCCTGGGCTCCAACATTTCTAGAGATGCGTAGTCTGTGGCCAGTGGATGCATAGCACAAGCAGGCCTTGTTAATTGGGACAGGCTGTAGGCTTCATTGAGTCTGTGACCCATTCCTTTGGGGCATGTGCATGCACCACTCTGGACCAGAGGCAAGGTTGGCTGAATGGCGACAGAGGAAGTGAGGAGAAGAGGTGAGAACTAGATGAGACACAGGAAGTAGTGTGGAGCTGCTAGAGGAAGAGCTCCACTCTTGACAGGTGGCTTCATTTGGTTTCTGCTCAAATGGGAGGTTTATAAAGCCAAGAAGAAAAAGGCTAATTTAAAAAAATATATATTGGGCACTGGCATTGTAGTATAGCAGGTAAAGCCACTGCCTGTGACTCTGGCATCCAAAATGGACATCAGTTCAAGTCCTGGCTGCTCCACTTCCAATCCAGCTCCCTGTTAATGGTCTCAGAAAAGCAGTGGAAGATGCTCCAAGTGCTTGGGCCCCTCTAAGAGTGACAGACTTGGTTTGTCTGGGCCCTGTGGCTGTGGCAGTCTTGCTTTGTCCCGTCCCTCTGGATGTGGCAGGCCTGCTTTGTACTGCCCCTCTGGTTGTAACAGTCTTGCTTATCCCTGAACCCTGGGAGTGACACTCTGCTTTATTCTTCCCCTATGGGAGTGACAGCCCTGCTTAGTCCCGCCCCCTTGGACTGACAGCCCTTCTTTGTCCCGCCCTCTGGGTGTGACAAACCTGCTTTGTAACACCCCCTGAGACTGAAAGCCTGGCTTTGCCCTGCCCCTCTGGGTGTGACAGCCCTGCTTTGTCCCTTCACTGGGAGTCACAGCCCTGCTTTGTATAGCCCCCTGGGACTGACAGCCCAGCTTTGTACCACCCCTCCATTTGTGACAGTCTTGCTTGCTCCCGCCCCCTGGGAGTGACAGCCCTGCTTTGTCCCACCCCTTTGGGAGTGAGAGCTCTGCTTTGTCCAGCCCCTCTCAGAGTATCTGCCCTGCTTTGTCCTGGCCCTTTGTCTGTGGCAGTCTTGCTTTGTCCCGCCCCTCTGGGCATGGCAGCCCTGCTTTGTACTGCCCCTCCTGTTGTGACAGTCATGCTTGTCCCTGCGGCCTGGGAGTGACAGCCCTGATTATTCTGCCCCTGTGGGAGTGAGAGCCCTGCTTTGTCCCGCCCTCTGGGACTGAGAGCCCTGCTTTGTCCAGCCCCTCTCAGAGTATCTGCCCTGGGTTTTCCCTGCCCTTTGTCTGTGGCAGTTTTCTTTGTCCCGCCCCTCTGTGCGTGACAGCCCTGCTTTGTACCCCGCCTCTGGTTGTGGCAATCTTGCTTTGTCCAGCCCCTCTGGTTGTGGCCATCCTGCTTGTCCTGCACTCTGGGCGTGGCTGCCCTGCTTTCCAGACCCCTGTGATTGACAGTACTGCTTTGTTCTGCCCCTCTGTGCGTGGCAGCCCTGCTTTGTACTGCCTCTCTGGTTGTGACAGTCTTGCTTGTTCCTGCCCAATGGGACTGACAGCCCTGCTTTGTCCTGCCCTCTGGGAGTGAGAGCCCTGCTTTGTCCAGCCTTTCTCAGAGTATCTGCCCTGCTTTGTCCGGGCCCTTTGGTTATGGCAATCTTGCTTTGTACCGCCCCTCTGGTTGTGGCAGTCCTGCTTTGTCCTGCCCCCTGGGGGTGGCAGCCCTGATTTCCCTGAGCCCTGCAATTGAAAGAACTGCTTTGTTCTGCCCCTCTGGGTGTGTCAGCCCTGCTTTGTACCACCCCTCCAGTTGTGACAGTCTTGCTTGCTCCCGCCCCCTGGGAGTGACAGCCCTGCTTTATTCCACCCCTGTGGCAGTGACAGCCATGCTTTGTCCTACCCCCTTGAGAGTGACAGCCTCATGTCTGACTCCTGCTGGCTTTCTCTTTTTCAAACTGCTCTTGAGAAGGCTTCCAATACTCCCTGAAATAAGAGCGGTGGGAGTTGATATCTTTGTCTGGTTCCTGGTCTGAGGGGAACTGATAGATGGCTTTGCTCTTCTAGTCCTCCCCAATCTGTTCCTCCACTTGAATAATGGGTAAAATGAAGCTTTCGTCCTTTTGGCTTCTCTTCGGATTGTGACTGTGACTTGATAGTCCCAGGAAGTGTTGCTTTCCTGAGTGAGTGGGTAAACGAATGAATCAGCACAATGCTTCCTGAAGTCATATTATTTCCCTGTAATGGGAACGAGTGGCCAAACCAGTCATTGGAAAAATGTTGACATTCATGAAAATTTTATGTGAGAAAAGGACATAATGACTCATTGACTTTAGTTGGTTAAACCTGAAAGAATAATCTGGGTGCAATTCATTATATATCTATACCTTTTTTCTCTATGCAGCTTCACCTGATGCATCTTCATACCTGCTGCAAGGTCTGCTTTTTAATTGCTTCCAACTTCCAGAATTCTTTCTTGGTACTGCTTTTCTGTATTGGAATAGTCATGAATAGAGGATAGGTGTGTGCATCGGCAGCCATTGGAGCGTGAACCAACAGCAAAGGAAGAGCTTGCTCTCTGTCTCTCTCTCTCACTTTCCACACTGGCCAAACTGCCTGTCAAAAAATAAATAAATAAATAAATAAATAAATAAATAAATAATATATCTATATCTATATCTATATCTGTATCTATCTATCTATCTATATATATATATATATATATATATATATGGATATGGATATTCTTTGGGACATGCTGTTCTCTTCCATATTGTTCATATCCTCATAGTCAAAAGACCACGTCAACTCCACATCTTGGAAACTTCTCAAACTATCTTCTTTGCACCATTTGCTGCTTTAGTGCTTGTATGCATCCATTCCCAGCTGCCCTATCACCATGACTTCCTACAGACCAACCTCAAATTTGTGATCCACTGGGTTGTTCTGGCAATCCATCCAAAAGGCAAGTCTGACCATTTATACCCCTGGAGAAAATGCTACAATGTCTCCTGAGACAGTGGATTAATGTTACCTGTATCCTTACAGAGGGTACCTGGATCTTGATGAGCTGGTCTCCAACTATACCACATCCCTTTCTAGTCCACGAGGCTCCACTTCATGCTTTCCACTCCATTAGCACTGAAAGGTTTGCACTTGCAAGCTTATGTGATCTATTGAATGTGTTTAGACTCTTCGTTCTCAGTCTCCAATGCTTTTCACCTTCTCTTTCACCCTTCTCTCTGGTCAAGGCAGTCTAAGGGCAGACATGTGGCCTAGCAGTTAAAAACACATGTATTCCATTTTGGGGTACCTGGTTTCATTACCCAGTGCTAGTGACTGAATCAGACTTCCTGCCAGCGCAGACCTTTGGGAGGCCATAGGTGACAGTTCAAGCAGTTGGGTCCCTGACTAAGAACTTCCAGGAGCAGATGTATCTGACCTCACCTAGGCTTACTCTGGACTTACTCTCATTATTCTGGCCACCAGAAGCCAGAGAACAGAGTTAATTAACTATGGAAGGAAAAAAAAGGAAGTAAATCTTGACTTCCATTTTTTTTTTTACTTTGTAAAAACTTTTTGATATTAGTATCCAACAATACACCTCATCCTCATTTCTCTGTCATTCAAAGCAAGCACATGTGGCTTTCTTTAAGAAACGTAAACATTGTTTTCCAGGATATAGTTTAGCTGCTTTGGAATCATATGAGAATGTGAAACAGGAAAAAACAATTTCATTTATTCAACACACAGTCTTTCCTTTCTGAGTTGCATAAAATATTTCCAGATGCAATAAAGCACTCTACATTTGGTAATATAATTCTAGAACATTCAAAGCTTTTCAGTGTTTGGTCATCATCATTTTTTTTTAAAAAAAGGACAATTGGGATTCAGGTAGCCTCTCAAAGAATATAGCCTAATTTACAGCTCCCAGAGATCCTGTTCTCATAGCATACATGTCCTTCATCTCCATGGAAACTAGCGAGCCCTTCATATCCAGGGGTTCTGTATCTGTGTATTCAACCAAGTGCAGACTGAAAATATTTGGCAAAAAACATCTGTACTAAACATACACAAAATTTGCTTCATGCCTTTACTGCCCACATCATAGACCCTAACAAGTTCACACAGTGTTTATATTATATTAGGTATTGTAAGGCATCTAGCGATGATTTAAAGTATACAAGAAGAAGAAACTTAAGCATCCTCAGATTCTGAGATCTAAGGGTGGCTCTACAATCAATGCCCTGGGGTTCCTGAATGATAACCTAGTTCTAGTATGGTGTCACACTGCTTAGGAAGACTTACATCTTCAGGATCTTCTATCAGGGGACTTCATATGCAAACAGAAGTTGCCAGTATTACCATAGGTTCTAAAATATTAAAGTGTTCTGCCGGCGCCGCGGCTCACTAGGCTAATCCTCCGCCTTGCGGCGCCGGCACACCGGGTTCTAGTCCCGGTCGGGGCACCGATCCTGTCCCGGTTGCCCCTCTTCCAGGCCAGCTCTCTGCTGTGGCCAGGGAGTGCAGTGGAGGATGGCCCAAGTCCTTGGGCCCTGCACCCCATGGGAGACCAGGAGAAGCACCTGGCTCCTGCCATCGGATCAGTGCGGTGCGCTGGCTGCAGCGCGCTACCGCGGCGGCCATTGGAGGGTGAACCAATGGCAAAAGGAAGACCTTTCTCTCTGTCTCTCTCTCACTATCCACTCTGCCTGTCAAAAAAAATATTAAAGTGTTCTCTAATAACAATAAAGTAAGAATTATGCCTAGGATTTACACTGCTTTATGTTACTCCTGGAAGGAATACTTTTCAGGCTCACTCTGACACTGCAGGTGCTAGGGCTGGGTGCTCAGTGGAAAGAATGTAAGGCTGTCTCTTTAGTTGTGCCTGCCCCAGCCCAGGCTTGAACTGCTGATTCCCAGGCTTGCCCTAGAACACTGTAGTCCACACACACTGGAATTTGAGGTCTCTCAGAGAACTCAGTTGCTCATTTACCAAACATTTCATGAGCACTTGCTCCATGCTGAGCATCCAACTCAGCACAAAGGATAGGAAACTGAATTATATGGTTTCTGCATCATACAAAGACAATGATCCAATATGATACAAGTCAAGTTACCCAGTGAATATCTCTGTGGAAGGCTACCTTCCCTGTCCTGGGAGGGTCAGAGAAGGCTTCCTGGAGGGGATGACACCTCAGCTGCACCTTCAGAATAAGGAATCAGTATGGGAAAAACAGGGAAAGGAGCACTCCGAGGAGTTTGGCTTACAAAGGCAAGAAACAGCCAAAAAACTCAATGTGCAGAGGTAGCTAGCAGGATGGTGCTTTTCGAGTACAAAGGTGGAATCAGGACATGGTGAGAAGAGAGGTTAAAGGGCATTAAGTGTCAGGAAGAGTGCCAGGCCCACCACATAAGACAGCTTGGTGTCTGAATTGCACATGATTGGGAGTCACCACAGGGCTTCAAGGAGAACAAAGACCCTGCTAGGCAGAGAGGCTGCCTGGTAACACACTGCAGGGTGGTTTCCCAGGAACATACAGAAGGCAAGAGACTGTGGTTTCATCTTGGGAGAGCAACGGTGCATTCTGTACACCAGCAGTGGCGGTGGGAATCTGGAAAGGAGAAGGCTTATTGGTTCCAAAACTAGGAAACAAACCATAACGAGAAATCAGAAACACTGGGTGATCAGCTGGATGCAGGAGCTGGGGACGGCAGGCATTGAGGAAGACTCCCAGGTTCCTGGGTTGGCTGACTCAGTGAATGAGGAACTGGAAGAAACACTCCCAACAGTAGCTCATATTACTCCACTTTTCTTCCAAAACAGGTGCTGTAAGAACATCAAAACCAATCTCCTAAGATTCTTGAGACTGGAACTATTATCTCTATTTTTATGTTTTACTTCTTAAAAAGATTTATTTATTTGAAAGTCAGAGTAAGTGAAAGAGAGAGAGAGACAGACAGAAAAACAGAGAGGGGGCCAGGGCTGTGGCACAGCTGGTAAAGCCACCACCAGTGGCACCACCATCCAAACTGGGCACCAACTCAAGTCCTGGCTGCTCCACTTCTGATCCATCTCCCTGCTAATAGCCTGGTAAAGCAGTGAAAGATACACCAAGTGGTTGCAGACACAGATGATGCTCTGGCTTTGACTTGGCCCAGTCCTGGCGGTTGGAACCATTTGGAGAGTGGACCAGCAGATGGAAGATATTTATTTCCTCTCTCTGTCTCTCTCTCTCTCTTTCATTCTGTCTTTCAAATAAATAATTATTTTTAGAAGACATTCATTTGAGAGAGAGAGATAGGTAGATGGATTTTAGTAGGGAACATTTTGTTTTGTGCTGGCAAACACTAATTGGTTCCCCAAGAAGACAAAACCTCTACACATTGGTGTTTTCTAGGAAGAAAGCTAGAGCAGCTGCAGGTACCAACATGATATTTACGTTTGTCAACATGACATTTTATCCATTTGTCCAAGAAAAAGAATTTGCTTTTCTCCAAAAGCAGTTTGACTGTCATTTTCTGGGTCCATTGCATATGATTTCCACAACATTTTGTCCGGATATGAGGGGATCAGCCAGTAATATGCAGTTGTGTTGTGGCTAACTCAAATCCAGATCTTGCTACTGCCTCTGGTTTGTTTGTGTTTTCTGGATACTCTCTATGGGCCTTACGGTTTTGAATGAATTTTAGAAGGGAACATATTGTTTTGTGCTGGCAAATGCTAATTCGTTCCACGTGGAGGAAAAACCTCTACACATTCTTTTTTTCTGGGAGAAAGCTAGAGCAAGTGCTGCAAACATGATAGTTGTGTTTGTAAATATGACATTGAATACACTTGCACAGGAAAAGCACTGTTCTTTTCTCCAAAACCAAGTTCACTGTGATTTTCTGGGTCCATTGCATAGGAATTCTGAAAGACTTTGGATATGATAGGAACAAATCAGAAATATCCGGTTGGGGTGAGGCTCACTGAAATCCAGATCTTGCTACAGCCTCTGTGTTCATTTTTATTTCCCAGATATTCTCTACACACTTTACGGTTTTGAATAAATTTTAGGAGGGAACCTTTTATTTTGTGCTGGCAAATGCTAATTGTTTCCACATGGAGAAAAAGTCTCTACACATTCGTATCTTCTAGGGAGAAAGCTAGAACAACTGCTGCTAACATGATATCTGTGTTTTTAAACATGACATTGAATCCACTTGCCCAGGACAAAGACTGCTTTACTCCAAATCCAGTATGACTGTGATTTTCTGGGACCATTGCATATGAATTCCACAACACTTTCTCAGGATATGACTGGATCATACCAGAAATATCCGGTTTGTTGTGGCTAACTTAATCCAGATATTGCTACAGCCTCTGTGTTTGTTTGTGTTTTCTGAATATTTTGTAGGGACTTTATGGTATGGAAGGAAATTTAGCAGGAAATATTTTGTTTTGTGCTTGCAAAGGCTTATTGGTTCCACAATAAATAAATGCTCTACACATTGGTGTTTTCTAGGGAGAAACTAGAGCAAGTGCTGCAAACATGATATTTATGTTTGTAAATATGACATTGAATCCACTTGCACATGAAGAAGACTGTGCTTTTCTCCAGAACCAGTTTGGCTGTGATTTTCTGCATCCATTGCATAGGAATTCCACAACCCTTTGTCAGGATATGACTCGATCATACCAGAAATATCCAGTTGTGTTGTGGCTAACTCAAATCCAGATATTGCTACAGCCTCTGTGTTTGTTTCTGTTTTCCAGATAGTCTCTATGTACTTTATGATTTTGAATGAATTTTAGCAGGGAACATTTTATTTGTGCTGGCAGATGCTAATTGTATCCACTTGGAGAAAAAACCTCTACACATTTGTGTTTTCTAGGGAGAAAGTTAGAGCAACTGTGGGAAACACACATGATATTTATGTTTGTAAACATGACATTGAATCTACTTGCACAGGAAAAGCACTGTTCTTTTCTCCAAAACCAACTTCACTGGAGAGTGGCAAGATTGCAGAATAGGAAGGGAGCACACAGATAATCCAGGGAGAGATAGTTTAATAAAAGTGGAGATACTGCATGTTCAAGGAAGAGTAGGGGAAGAAACAGCAAAGGAAACTCTTCTAGAACTAGTGATTCACAGTAGACCTGCGGGGAGAGTGTGGTAGCCCACGTTCGGGATACCAGCGGCAGACTCAACACACCAGCACTGGAACATGAGCTGAGCCGAACCTCAATAGCCAGAGACACCAGCAGGAAAGCAGAAAGAGGAGACTAGTGGGAATGAGGCTTGAAACCACATGGGGAAATGTTTGCCAGGCTAACTAGAAGAGAGAGAGAGAGAGAGAGAGAGAGAGAGAGAGAGAGAGAGAGAGAGAAACGTGACTGATATGGACACGAGTTTCTTTCTCTCCGCTCACCTCTCAAAGGCGAGCAAGACAAAGAGCAGGCACCATTTAGGACATACATCATAAGCAGGGTGACCTCAGGTCTGCACCGGCCCTGAGTCTAGCAGAAACACCTGACTCTGGGGGGAGTGGTGAAATAACAAGAGATTGGGATTTAATGAATGTTTGGTGCTAATGAACCGAGACTGTGAAAAAAGAGATGGTGGGGGAGAGAACTCATGGAATTCACATGAGTACTCTCCAGAGATGCTACAATTCGGTAACCTTGGCAACCCAGTGGGAGTCTGTAGGAGAATTGGAGCCCACACTGAGGGCAGCACTGATTCCCTGTGTGGTCCTTGGGAAAGAGCTTCTGATGTCTGGCTCCTGTGGGTATATCATTCGCCTGCTAACTACCTGCAATTCAGTTCAGCTGTGTGGAATTACTTCCCTTTTGAATCAAAAAAGAAAGAAAGAAAGAGAGAGATTTACCATGCCTAACCTGGGAGTGTCACCTTTGACACACCCTCAACCCTGAGGAACCAGAGATCTCAGGCCACACCCATCTCAAGTCTCTAAGGCTCCATCGAAAGCAGACAGTCCACTTATTCTAGAATCACATTATAAAAAGAAAAAAAAAACACCACAGTGAAGAAACCAAAGAATATCTCCAATATGTCGAATAGCACACGCAAAAACTGAGGTAACAAGAACAAGAAAGACATTATGATGGCCCCAAATGAAAAAGACACCCCAATTCAAAACTATGAAGATGATGAGAGAGAAGAAATGCAAGAAGTGGATCTCAAAAAATTAATAAGAACATTAAGAAGTTCTCAAAAACAAATTCTTGAACTACAGAAATCCTTAATGGACAAGATAGAAAATCTCTCACACGAAAATGAAATATTAAGGAGGAATCAAAATGAAATGAAACAACTAGTAGAACAAGAAACTGTGATAGTGACGAGAAATCATAATGAAATGAAAAATTCAATAGATCAAATGACAAACACATTAGAGAGCCTTAAAAACAGAATGGGTGAAGCAGAAGTGAGAATATCGGACTTAGAAGACAGGACACAGGAAAATATAAAGTCAAACCAAAGAAAAGAAGAGGAAATTAGAAATCTAAAAAATATTGTTGGGAATCTACAGGATACTATTAAAAAACCCAACATTTGGGTGCTAGTGAAGTAGCACCTTGACAGTAGGGACTCCATTTTGGAGCACTTGAGACTCCATTCTGGGAAAGCACCCCCCCACTGTGAGACTCTGGTCTGAAACTATGATCTAAAACAGTAGAACAATAGCAGTCCACTACATCACACTTGGCAGAGCATAGAAATCCCCTAGCATAATTGTTCAAGCTTAAAAGTAAAAAGGTTGCACCTGGGTTAATGATAAAAATGTAATTTGTCTATGTCCTACATATAATTAAAACCAATACCTGGATTAATGTCAGGATTATAAGATTGTAACTGGTATTGTCAAGATTATAATTGATACTAGTTTCGCATAGGTTTTAGGTCAGCTTGACCCGGTAACCATGTATTCCCCCCTGTTCCTAGCAACCATGAATTCCCCTCCCGATTTTGTGGTTTTTGCCTTTATAAACCCTGTTGCTTTAGGCTTCAGGGTCGAGAGTTCTTTAGGGCATGAGCCCACTCTCTACCGCCGGCAAATAAAGGACCATCAAATTTTATCAATGTGGAGCTCCTTTGTTCATACTCGCACAGGTACAACACTAGGAGTTCCCGAAGGCATGGAGAGAGAGAAAGGATTAGAAGGCCTTTTTAGTGAGATACTTGCAGAGAACTTCCCAGGTCTAGAGAAGGACAGAGACATCCTAGTACAGGAAGCTCATAGAACCCCTAATAAACATGACCAAAAGAGATCCTCACCACGACATGTTGTAATCAAACTCACCACAGTGAAACATAAAGATTCTAAAATGTGCAAGAGAGAAACGTCAGACTTCTCATCAGAAACCCTACAAGCTAGAAGGGAATGGCAAGACATAGCCCAAGTACTAAGAGAGAAAAGCTGCCAGCCCAGAATACTATATCCTGCAAAGCTCTCATTTGTGAAGGAAGGTGAAATAAAGACTTTTCATCGCAAACAGAAATTGAAAGAATTTGTTGCCACTCATCCTGCCCTGCAAAAGATGCTTAAAGATGTGTTATACACAGAAACACAGAAACATGGTCATCAATACGAAAGAAGGTAAAGGAAGGAAACCTCACAGCAAAAGATCACAGGAAGCTCAATTTCTCTTTGACATAGAATTAAAATCTGATTCTCTGTTAAAGCAATGTGTTAAAGTAATCTATTATGTTCTCTTGCTGTCTGTTACATTCTAATTGTTCAAAAACAGCTGAATTTTTATTAAGAGCTATGGGTTATTTAAATATGTGCTTATTTTCAAAGATTTGAATAATCACCTTGTAACAACGATCAAATTTGGTCTATAATGTGTTACGATTTTAAGGAATCTTATTTCAACCAGATATTTTGGATTTTGAGCCTTCTTGGCATTCTTGACAGGCATTCAAAAAATCAAAGTTTCAAACAATCTGGACTCTAAAATTTCCAGTAAATCTTGGACTTAGAATGTTCCAGGTTGGGCCTAACTGAAAAAAATCAAAGGACCTATGTCTCTCATTCTATAGAGACACCAACTAATCAGGCTATTTGGATTATATTAGAAGTACTGTCAAGATGTGACGTGGTACTAAATTTTAAGTTTCTATAATGGAAAATGCTATTAATACAAATGTTTGAGAATTAAAAAGTCTAATGATCTTGTGTTACTAGACATGATAGTTATCTTAATGAGAAAGCCCCAGAGGCCTAAAGGGTTACATACTTGTAAAATCTGACAGGTGCTTTCAAAAATACTGTGAAGTAAGCAAGTGCCTCTTGTTGGTTGATGAGTTTATAATTTTAAACATAGCAACTTAAAGTCTTTTGTCATCCACTGTTATATGTGATTTTCTGCTCATAAAACTAAAGTGTTATTGGTTCTGTGTTTAGCTGTCCTCTTATAGGTTCCTATGGACTTTTTCCAGCCACTTCTATTGTATTCAGTACTTTGGGATGGCTCTGTAACCAGATGAAGCCAATAATGTATTAACAGTTCCAAATGAGAGAAAGTATGGTTAACTGAGGTTACTAAAAACAAAAAGCATTTCAAAGCAATTGGCAATTTAAAAAAGAGTTAAAGATTTTAAAAGCTATTATTAAAATTGCTATATTGGTCTATTATGTTATATATGTGTAAATATTGTATGTCCACATGGGAAAATTTTATTAAGAATTTTATTTTAATAGGCTTATAGATAAGATTGTCCATAAATTTAAGTTGCTAAATTTAATCAAAGATACTTTTTATTCATGTGACCTGAATCTCTGTATCATATGTTTTATACTTGTTGGTAGAAAGAAACTAAATACATTTTATATGTTTGTGCTTAAGTTTACTGGTTAAACAAACTACACCATGTTAGATATTTAAGAGGTGTTTCCAAATACATGATTCTTAAAATTTATAGAAGGCATTGGGCCTGCTGGTAAATGTTTTCTTAAGTTGTTATCTGCTATGCCCACAGCTGTCCCATCTGCGTAGCAAAACTGCTGCCATGTTGGGACCCTCAGGCTGGAGGGGTGGGGTCAGTGCTCCGCGGAGTGAAGCCCCAGGCGGTTCCCATGCAGTCAGCGGTCGTCATGGCCCCTGGCGGCTAGAAAGGCACGAAACTGCCAGCTTGGCTCAGAGAACTTTCCTTGCTGTTGCTTTTGTTTAATTTTAGCAGTGCTTTTTCATTGTGCTATGTGCAGTCAAGTGGGGTACAGGTGGGACACCAGGATTCAATAAACTTTACCTCCGGGAACATATCCTTGTGGGCGCCGCTATTCATCCAGGCTGTGCACAATGCAGCCTGGGCATTGACCTCAAATAACATTCTGGGAACATTGCTCGATCCCACGGAGCAGCTGGAGCTGCTTAGCTTTGATGAAGGAGATGGCACGGCAGAAGCCCACTTGGAGATGTTATTAGGAAATGTGCACGCCCAAAAAAGATTCCAAAAAAAACCAAAAATTAGCAAAGATTCCCAAGAGAATTTTGCCAAAAGGATATGAACAATATCTAATTAGTGGGCGGTGGTGGACTCATCCTCGGTGGGCCCCACAAGCGGAAAATATTTACCCCCTCTAGTTATTATTCAGGTAGCGAATTAGTGCGTGTGAGAGGAGGTTGAGATAAAATGATCAAGAAATTTATAAAAGAAAAATTGTCTTTAAGTTAAGAAATGAACTCTCTGTGACCTTTCATAAAAGTGCAAAAACGATTCTCACGGCATATGTAGATTGAAAAACCGAAACCACTATTGTCTCACATGTGAGTTAGAATGTCCTGCTGATTAATGATTGTAAGCGTAATTTCTTTGCCTGGAAGCCTGTATTTGCTTTGCCAAGTTCCGTGTAAAAGCGGAATAAAAGCTTATGCTTTGCAGCAAATAAACGCAGCAGCATACTCATACAATTTGGGTGTCTGTCTGTCATTCCCCCCGTCGATTCTTGCTCTCCTGGACACCTTCGCCCTCGTTCTCCCTCGGTCTGAGGCCTCTGATAGAGCCGGTCCGTGGCAGGTGGCGCCCGAACAGGGACCTGAAGGAGAGGTAATCTTTCTCTTTCTCCTTTTTCTTCAGAGCAAGGACGACTCTTACCAAGGGACTGCAGCCCTGCCAGTAAAGGCTCACTGGTTAAGTGTAAGTAATCTTATAAGGGGAATCATGGGGCATGCTTTAACTAAGAATGAAAAAATGTTGGTGGTCATGTTACAGAAAATGTTGACTAAAACTGGCTTTCCTGTCTCAGTCAAAACGGTAGAAACTTTTACTTCGTTCCTCAGGAGGGTAAGTCCTTGGTTCCTGGAGGGAGGCTCTATGACTTTAGAAGATTGGAAAAAGGTTGGTAAAGAAATGCGTAGGTATGTACAAAGTCAAGGGGAAAATACCCTGCCCCTGCAAGCATATCAATTATGGTATCAAATTCGTAAACTTTTAGCAGAAACTACTCCCTTTGAGGGACTTTGCAGGGAAACAGCCTCAGAGGCTGGTGAGGGACCAGTGTATGAAGAAATGATGGAAAAAGAGAGGCAGAAGGAAGCGACTCCCTTGATGGCTTCGGCCCCAGAATTGTTTTATGCCTCTATTAACAGAGATAATGGGGATGAGGTTGATTGGTCAGAATTAGAAAGAAGACAGGCAAAGGAAGATTGGGAGGATGATTTTCAAGACCATCATCCCATGCCTTTAATGTCTCTGCCTGGAGCCTCTAAAACATCACGGCCAATCCCAAAACCCCGGAAGCGTCCTCCTCTGCCCCCTACAGGATTTCAAGGAGCAGTTGCAGAGGCGAGGAGAAATGGGGACTTGACCTTGGGAACGTTCCCTGTTACAGAGGTATTTGAGAATGATGATGAACCGACCTGGGAACCAATGCCATTGAAGACTTTAAAGGAATTGCAAAGTGCAGTTAAGACTAATGGGGCTACAGCTCCCTATACTTTGCAAGTGTTAGAGATGGTGGCTAGTCTATGGCTGACACCGTATGATTGGATACAGACAGCTAAGGCCACTTTGACCCCCGGGGATTATATTCTCTGGTGAACAGATTATGAGGACCGAAGCAAAGATACTATAGTACAATCTATAAAAAAGAAGGGACCTAAGCCCACGATGTCTATGCTTATGGGGACAGAAGAATATACCTCACCTCAGGCTCAGACCAAAATTCCTAGAGATATATTGGCTTTAATAACTAATAATGCTGTACAGGCATGGCGTACATTGCCACCTCCAGGAACCAAGGGGGGAACGCTAGCTAGTATAAGACAAGGAACTGAAGAACCTTATCAAGATTTTATATCCAGGCTGGAGGAGGCTGTCACGAGAATGCTTCCTCCTTCAGAGGGCACTGACATTCTTCTTAAGCAGTTGGCTTGGGAGAATGCCAATCCCCTTTGTCAAGATTTAATTCGGCCTTTAAGGAAGACAGGAACGCTCCAGGATTATATTAAAGCATGTTTAGATGCCTCACCAGCAGTAGTGCAAGGAATGGCCTATGCTGCAGCAATGAAGGGACAGAAGTTTAGCGCCTATGTAAAGAAAACATATGGAGGAGGCTCAAAGTCTCCCCCCATGAATGCTTGCTACAATTGTGGACAATCTGGACACATGCAGAAGGACTGCAAGCATTCAAAAGGAGACCCCCAAAAGAGGGAAGCTCCTGGATTATGTCCCCGCTGTAAAAAAGGGAGACATTGGAGAAATGAATGCAAGTCAAAGTTCCATAAAGATGGAACCCCTCTAACAAAAGAGGCAGAAAAGGAAAGGGAAACAAAAAACTAAGTCAGGGGCAGGCTCCTAGCCCGGCAACAAAGGGAGAAGCTGAGAGCCGTGAGAACAATGGTGTGAGCAGTTCTCTGAATCCAGAAGCCCCAAAATTTACCATACATGACTTACCAAGAGCCACGCCAGGAAGTGCGGGTCTTGATTTAGCCAGCTCTAAGGATATAATTGTATCTAAATGGGACGGAGTAACCTTAATTCCTACTAATGTAAAGGGAACTTTATTACCCCAAACTGTAGGATTAATTATAGGTAGGAGTTCAAATTACACAAAAAATTTTGAGGTATTGCCAGGAGTGTTGGATTCCGATACCGATAATGATATAAAAATCATGATTAGGCCATTAAAAGAAACAATACAAATTCATAAGGGACAAAGAATTGCACAGCTATTATTATTGCCATATATAAATTTACCTAATAAAATCATGAAAGAATGTAGAGGACAGGGACAATTTGGCAGCACAGAAGGGATATATTTTGTTCAAGAGCTTGGTCAACGTCCCTTCAAAACTATTCGTTTAAATGGAAGACAGTTCAGAGGGTTACTGGACACAGGGGCCGATAGGACTTGTATTGCTTCTTCAGATTGGCCTTCTGCCTGGCCCGTACATTGGACAGGCTCTTCTTTGATAGGTTTAGGAACAGCAACTGGGGTCTTGCAAAGCTCAGCAATGCTGAAATGGACCGATGAAGGAAAGGAAGGGTACATTCAACCTTATGTCCTTCCCTCCTTACCTTTTACTCTTTGGGGTAGAGACCTTTTGAATGCCATGCAGGTGCGTCTTGTTACGACAGATGCCATGGATGAACAGCATTTTACATAGGGGCCACTGCAAAAAATCTTTTTGCAGATAAAATACAATGGCTGACTCAAGAGCCCGTGTGGGTGAGTCAGTGGCCCCTTACAGAAG
This sequence comes from Lepus europaeus, assembly GCF_033115175.1. Classification (NCBI taxonomy): domain Eukaryota; kingdom Metazoa; phylum Chordata; class Mammalia; order Lagomorpha; family Leporidae; genus Lepus; species Lepus europaeus. Next base: position 470,892 of record NW_026909044.1, read on the forward strand.
AAAAAATACAGGCTCTTGAGCAGCTAGTACAAGAACAGTTGGATAAAGGGCATTTGGTAGAGTCGAATAGTCCATGGAACACTCCTGTGTTCGTCATTAAGAAAAAATCTGGCAAGTGGCGTTTGTTACAGGACTTAAGAGCAGTTAATGCTGTTATGAAAGACATGGGTCCATTGCAGCCTGGTTTGCCATCCCCCGTTGCTGTGCCTCAAGGATGGAAAATCATAGTAATAGATTTGCAAGATTGTTTTTATACCATAAAATTGCATCCAAAAGATAGTGAATATTTTACATTTAGTGTTCCTTCAACAAATTTTAAAAGGCCATATAGGAGATATCAATGGGTAACTTTACCTCAGGGTATGAAAAATTCACCAACATTATGTCAAAAATTTGTAGATAAGGCATTACAAGAAATTAGACAAAAATATGATAAAGCATATATTATTCATTATATGGATGATATATTATTGGCCCATGAAGTATCAGAAATGTTAGAAAAAATATTATATGACACTATTGAAGCTCTTACTGCTTGTGGTTTAATTATAGCTCCAGACAAAATACAAAGAGAAAGGCCTTTAAATTATTTAGGACAAACCATTAAAAATGATTGTATAGTCTCCCAGAAAATATCAATTAGGAGGGATAAAATGAGAACATTAAATGATTATCAAAAATTATTAGGAGATATTAATTGGCTTCGACCACATTTAAAGATAACCACTGGAGAGTTAAGCCCATTATATATGCTGTTGCATGGAGATTCAGATCCAAAATCATTAAGAACAATCACTCCAGAAGCTATAAAAGCTCTACGGTTGGTTGAAGAAGCTCTAAGCAAGGCCAGAGTTCAACAGGTAAATTATGAAAAACCTTGGCTACTATTAATATTTGCTACGAAATATACTCCTACAGCATGTTTGTGGCAAGAAGGTGTTTTAGAATGGCTCCATCTACCACACACACAAACAAAGATAGTGGCAGACTATCCTTATTTATGCTCCCTATTAATTACTAAGGGAAGGATGAGATCTAAGGAACTTTTTGGAAAGGAACCAACTTGCATAGTCACTCCTTATAATAAAATACAAGTGGATGATTTGTTACAAAATAATAATGATTGGGTATTAGCATTGCAAAATTATACAGGACAAATAAAATATCATTATCCCAGACACCCCATTGTAGAATTTGCCAGACATGTAGAATTAATATTTCCATTGTGGTTTTCCTCTCAACCTTTAGAAAGGTCAGATAATATTTTTACAGATGGGTCATCCACGGGTCGAGCTGTGGTCTACAGCCCTGGTCATGGGATTTATGTAGAGAATGGTGAAAAAACATCTGCTCAGCAAGCTGAGATAAGGGCTGTAGTCTTAGCTTTTACTAAGTTTCCACAGGCATTTAACCTTTACTCAGATTCTAGATATGTGGTTAACTTATTTCCTGCCCTAGAAACAGCGCTTTTATCAGGAAAATCTCCCATTCTATCATTATTAAAGCAGTTACAAGAGTTAATACAAAGGAGAACAGAGAAATTTTACATTGGGCATATTCGAGGACATACTAAATTACCAGGACCCTTAGCACAGGGGAATGCTATTGCTGATATATTTACTCAACCATTTGTAGGGAATGTGCAGGAGGCACAACAAAGTCATAAATTACATCATCAAAATGCTTCTTCTTTAAGAAAAATGTTTTCCCTTACTAGAGAGCAGGCAAGGCAAATTGTGAAACAGTGTGTACATTGTCCGGAAGTGTATCATCCTTTAAAAATGGGAGTTAATCCCAGAGGTTTGAAAGCTAATGTAATTTGGCAAATGGATGTGACGCATGTAGCTTCTTTTGGGAAATTAGCTTATGTGCATGTTACTGTGGACACCTTTTCGCATTTTGTGCATGCCTCTGCAAGAACAGGAGAGGCAGTAAAGGATGTTGTACAACATCTAGTGCAATGTTTTCAAATCATGGGGGTGCCATCACAAATAAAAACGGACAATGGCCCTACATATACTTCAAAGGCTTTTGCCATCTTTTGTGCACAATGGCATATTGTGCATGTGACAGGAATTCCTTATAATCCACAAGGGCAAGCCATTATAAAAAGGACTCATCAAACTTTAAAATTACAAATAGAAAGGCTGCAAAAGGCAAATTCATATTTCTCAGCACATCATATACTGTCTCATTGTTTATTTGTGTTAAATCATTTAAATGTTAATGATAAAAGTTTAACTGCAGCCTTAAAACATTGGGATCAAGAGGTATATAAAACACCATTACCTAAAGTCCTATGGAAGGATTTATTAACTGGAACATGGAAAGGTCCAGATTTGCTAATAACCTCGGGACGAGGCTATGCTTGTGTTTTTCCACAGAATGCTGACGTCCCAATCTGGATCCCGGATCGCCTTATCCGGCCAACTCTTGGGACAGCGCTGCGGGAAGCGACGCTGGAAGAAAAACAAGAAGCAGACAGTCAACAAGCTGAAGAAGCTAAAGATAACATCAGCCGAGAAGGAAATCACGTGGACAAAGATCAAGAACCTCATTCGCGCAGCGAAGGCGTTGTTACATGAACAAGGGAGACCCCTTTCTGCCCCCTATTATTTTTTGGCCTTTTTAGCCTTAGTCTCAGCACCGATGGGGGAAGTGGAGGGGATTTCCTATTGGGCCTATGTACCAAATCCTCCAATTATTCAGCCAGTGGGATGGTTAGACAGAGAGCCTATTAAAGTGCTAACTAATGATTCTGTAAGAATGGGAGGAGCTCAAGGTTCTGATGAAAAACACTCCACCTCTTCATTAATGATCTTTAGGGGAAGAGCAGATTCTCTGCCCATTTGCCTGTCACTTAAGGGGGAACCACCATCGGGCTGTCTTCCTACCTCATACAGAACTTTTCTAGCAGATGGACCAGATAAGACGAGCTCAATAGAAAGTGGAATATCTGGTGGTAAGAAATGGGTACGGGAACAGAAGCGATGGATGTGGGAAAGGCAACTGCAGGTAGTAGGGCAAACACTTTATAATGACAATTGTACAGCCATCCCTGCTGTGTCTATGCCCACAACACCATGTGAGCTTAAATTTCCTACTTCCAAATCAGATGAATTGTGGAATTCTTCTTTGACAAAAAATCCAACATGGCTGTCATGTGGTTTTCATAATTCGGCTACATTTTATGATCCTGATAATTTAGGACTAAGAATTTGGGATTTTTCTAATTCTATATGTAAACGCAGCTAAAATCTGGAACATTACATTAATGCTGTGGATAGATTTCATGGATATCGATATGAAAGACATGGGGAACCTTTAAGGCGATGGTTTTCTCCAGGATATGTGGAACCTATTTTATATGCCAGAAAAGGGAATGAAATTAGGAAGCATTTAGATTTGTTTAGACTGTCTACGGCTGCTAATATGATTCTTGAGAAGCGTCCCAATCAGACAAAATCAAAACCTATCAGTGTCAAAGCTTGTGTTGCTTATCCAAATGCTCTTTTGTTGGTTCCTCCTACTGGTTCTTTAAATATTAGTACAGAACGGCAATCATATAGATTATGTTTTCAATGCGTGTTAACAAATTGTATAGGGTCCACAGTGCAAAAAAAGTATTATGCTATGCTAATAGTGCGCTGACCTCCCTTTATAATGTTGCCAGTAGAATTAGGAAAAAATGCATGGTATGATAATTCTGCTTTGCAAGTACTTGATATGTTATCTAAATTGTTAAGGCCAAAAAGATTTGTTACTTCATTGATACTAGGAATAACTGCTTTAATTTCTATTGTTACTACATTTGCTGTGGCTACTACTGCATTAGAGAACGAAATTCAGACTGCTCATTATGTAAATACATTAAACGGGAATATTACAATGGCTTTATTAAGACAAGAAGCAATTGATCAAAAATTGGAAGCTAAAATCAATGTGTTGGAGGAAGTGGTCCTCGCTTTAGGACAAGATATTGCTAACTTAAAGACAATGTTCTCTGCACGCTGTCATAGTAGTTTTAAATCAATTTGTGTAACACCATTGTTGTATAATACTTCACAACCTTGGGAAAAAGTGAAAGCACATGTACAGGGCGTGTGGCATGATAATGATATTACACATGACCTACATGCTTTACAAAAAAAAATAGCGGTAGCAAGCCAGTCTAGATTACAACTAGGGGATTTAAATAAATTAACAAAAAGTATAGGATCGGAAATAAAAACTCTAAATCCTATCAATTGGAAAAATTACTTAATTTATATAGGAGTTTTAACTACAATAGTATTGGTGGTGATTTTATTGTTTCCTGGAGTGTTTAAATGTATACTCACTTCATTGCGGGATGTGCAGCAGGAAGTTTTCGAGCTTCGTCTTAAAAACAAAGGGGGAACTGCTACGCCCACAGCTGTCCCATCTGCGTAGCAAAACTGCTGCCATGTTGGGACCCTCAGGCTGGAGGGGTGGGGTCAGTGCTCCGCGGAGTGAAGCCCCAGGCGGTTCCCATGCAGTCAGCGGTCGTCATGGCCCCTGGCGGCTAGAAAGGCACGAAACTGCCAGCTTGGCTCAGAGAACTTTCCTTGCTGTTGCTTTTGTTTAATTTTAGCAGTGCTTTTTCATTGTGCTATGTGCAGTCAAGTGGGGTACAGGTGGGACACCAGGATTCAATAAACTTTACCTCCGGGAACATATCCTTGTGGGCGCCGCTATTCATCCAGGCTGTGCACAATGCAGCCTGGGCATTGACCTCAAATAACATTCTGGGAACATTGCTCGATCCCACGGAGCAGCTGGAGCTGCTTAGCTTTGATGAAGGAGATGGCACGGCAGAAGCCCACTTGGAGATGTTATTAGGAAATGTGCACGCCCAAAAAAGATTCCAAAAAAAACCAAAAATTAGCAAAGATTCCCAAGAGAATTTTGCCAAAAGGATATGAACAATATCTAATTAGTGGGCGGTGGTGGACTCATCCTCGGTGGGCCCCACAAGCGGAAAATATTTACCCCCTCTAGTTATTATTCAGGTAGCGAATTAGTGCGTGTGAGAGGAGGTTGAGATAAAATGATCAAGAAATTTATAAAAGAAAAATTGTCTTTAAGTTAAGAAATGAACTCTCTGTGACCTTTCATAAAAGTGCAAAAACGATTCTCACGGCATATGTAGATTGAAAAACCGAAACCACTATTGTCTCACATGTGAGTTAGAATGTCCTGCTGATTAATGATTGTAAGCGTAATTTCTTTGCCTGGAAGCCTGTATTTGCTTTGCCAAGTTCCGTGTAAAAGCGGAATAAAAGCTTATGCTTTGCAGCAAATAAACGCAGCAGCATACTCATACAATTTGGGTGTCTGTCTGTCATTCCCCCCGTCGATTCTTGCTCTCCTGGACACCTTCGCCCTCGTTCTCCCTCGGTCTGAGGCCTCTGATAGAGCCGGTCCGTGGCAGTTATCTAATGGCTGCAACAGTTTGCTAAGTATTCGTGTGATATTGCTATTGTCAGCAAGTGATCTAGGACTTGCTCCCTCATTTCTCTATTCTAAGCCCAACTTGTTCTTTCATTTCTCTATTCTCTTCAAGGTAGGTAACTAATTCTATTATGAAGGAATCTGTAGGATGCACAATTCAATCTTTAGACCTTATAAAAGAGATGGCTAACATTTTTCTATTATAGCATAGCCAAAATAAGAGCTTAAATAATAATCTCATAGCGAGATTTACTTTGCCATCAGCGAAGGAAACAGTAAGTAGAAAAAACCTCCCTTTCAGACCAAAGGGAAAGAAAGTTTTAAAGTGAGAATATAATTTTCCTCATGGGCATTGTCTACCTTAGAAAAACTACTACAGAACATGCCTGTGACTATAGACTTGTAGTTCAGGCCACTGAAGATTAGAGATGGGACTTGGGCACTCCCTTGACTTGCATCCTCTGCTCTGCTTTAACAAAAACCAGGAGGAAAAGAAAGCTAGGCATCAGAAGCAGTGGGTGGCAGTCCTATTAAAGGCTGATCTGTACAGTGATCTGCCCTCAAGGAGACCCAACAGGCCAGTCCACTGAAGTGGCTTTCAATGTGGTAAGCCTGGGCTTCAGCAGAAGTCAGCTTGTGAAGAGCCCTGGTAGCTCTGCCAAGAGTTGGATCATTGGAAATGGGCATCGAAGGATGCCCAGGTCAGAGCCACAGATCTTATTGGCTCTAAGCTGAAAAGCCCTTCACTCAGCCCAACTTCCAAAGTGGCCACTGCAGCTGAGGGGACAGCCAAGCAGGGTCAGCAACATTGCAGGCAGAACTGTAAATTTCTTGTTAGAGATGCCCCCTGCCTTTACCTGGCCAGCTCTCCTCCCAGGCCAGCTAAGTAATGAAAGTCAACAGGGTGCCTTCCCTCAGGTGGTTCACACCTTCCTTAGGATGTACCCCATGCGAAGGGAGAGATAGGTCTGGGCCTCTTAACTTACAAGGCCTAAAGCCCACCAGATTATTACCAGGACCCTTCTGTCAGGTTCTATTTGCCTCTCAATCAGAAAACTTAATTGCAGCTTAGACAGCACCTTTCTGAGCTCCTCTAATAATGACTCTGTCCTTTGTTCTAGACCCTGTCTAGCGCACGAGGGCATCATTCCTTTGTAATCATAACCTCTACTCTACCACCCATGGCTCTACTCCCAACCTGTGTGTACTGATGGTCCTCTTCTCCACTTAATGCTGTATAACTGTTCAGACCTGGTTAACGCCACTCTTAGCAACATTGGTTACTATCCTCGCTCTGTCTTTTATGACCTTGTCTAAATATGATCAGAGTCGGTGAACTTGGAAGGCTTCCATAGCCTTGGCAACTCATGACGACAGCCTAGGGTGGTTACTGGCGCCATAAACTAGAGTGTCAATTTGTTGGGTCAACAACAGGAGCCACTGTGCACTTGCTCCGCATGTGGGATCTCTGTCCTTAATGTGCTGTACATTGTGATTTAATGCTATAACTAGTACTCAAACAGTATGTTTCACTTTGTGTTGCTATGTGGGTGCAAACTGTTGAAATCTTTACTTAATGTATACTAAATTAATCTTCTGTATATAAAGAGAATTGAAAATGAATCTTGATGTGAATGGAAGGGGAGAGGGAGTGGGAGAGGGGAGGGTTGTGGGTGGGAGGGAAGTTATGGGAGGGGGAAGCCATTGTAATTCATAAGCTGTACATTGGAAATTTTTATTCATTAAATAAAAGTTAAAAAAAAAACTTCACTGTGATTTTCTGGGGCCAGTGCATATGAATTCCACAACACTTTGTCCAGATATGACAGGATCAAACCAGAATTATCCAGCTGTGTTGTGGCTAACTCAAATGCTGATCTTGCTACAGCCTCTGTGTTTGTGTTTTCTGGATATTACCAATGACTTTATGGTTTTGAATGAATTTTAGCAGGGAACATTATGTTTTGTGCTAGCAAACGCTAATTGTTCCACATGGAGAAAAAACCTCTACACATTCGTGTTTTCTAGGGAGAACGTAAAGCAACTGCTGCACACAAGATATTTATGTTGGTAAATATGACATTGAATCCAGTTGCACAGGAAAGGACTGTGCTTTCTAAAAACAAACTTCACTGTGATTTTCTGGGTCCATTTCATACGAATTTCACAACATTTTGTCCGGATATGACTGCATCAAACCAGAAATATCCAGTTGGATTGTTGCTAGCTCACATCCAAATCTTGCTACAGCATGTGTGTTTGTCTTTTCTGGATATTCTTTATGTACTTTATGGTTTTGAATGAATTTTAGCAGGGAACATTTTGTTTTGTGCTGGCAAACGCTATTTGTTTCCACAAGGAGAAAAAACCTCTACATATTCGTGTTCTCTAGGGAGAAAGCTAGAGCAAATGCTGCACACATGATATTTGTATTTGTTAACAGGACATTGAACCCAGTTGCCCGGGAAAAAGACTGTGCTTTTCTCCAAAATGAGTTTGATTGTGATTTTCTGGGTCCCTTGCATACAAATTCCACAACATTTTGTCCGGATATGAGTAGATCAGACCAGAAACATCCAATTGTGTTGTGGCTATCTCAAATCCAGATCTTGCTACAGCCTCTGTGTGTATTTGTGTTTTCTGGATATTCTCTATGGACTTATGGTTTTCAATGAATTTTAGCATGCAGCATTTTGTTTCCTGGTGGCAAACGCTAATTGGTTTCATATGCAGACAAAACCTCTACACATTCGGGTTTTCTAGGGAGAAAGATAGAGTAACCGTGGCAAACATGATATTCATGTTTGTATACATGATATTTTATCCATTTGCCTAAGAAAAAGATTAAGATTTCCTCCAAAACCAGTTTGACTGTGATTTTCTGCATCCATTGAATATGAATTCCCCAACAATTTGTCTGGATATGACTAGATCAAACCAGAAATATCGTTTTCTGTTGTGAATAACTCAATCCCAGGTCTTGCTATTGTCTCTGTGTTTGTGTTTTCTGGATATTCCCTATGGACTTTATATTTGGAATGAATTTTAGCAGGGAATATTTTGTTTTGTTCTGGCAACAGTGATTGGTTCCACATGGAGAAAAAACCTCTACCCATTCATGTTTTCTAGGGAGAAAGCTAGAGCAATTGTGAGAAACAAACCTGATATTTTTGTTTGTAAACTTCATATTTATCCACTTGCCAAAGAAAAAGACTATGCTTTTCTCCAAATCCAGTTTGACTGTGATTTTCTGAGTCCATTGCATACGAATTCCACAATACTTTGTCCGGAAGACTGGATGAAAATAGAAATATCCGGTTTTTTTTGTGGCTAACTCATTCCCAGATCTTGCTACAGCCTCTGTGTTTGTGTTTTCTGGATATTATCAAAGGATTTTAGGTTTGGAATTAATTTTAGCAGGTAACATTTTGTTTTTGTGTTTGCAAACACTAATTGTTTCCACATATAGAAATAACATCTTCCCATTCATGTTTTCTTGGAAAAAGTTAAAGCAAATCCTGCAAACGTGATATTTATGTTTGTAAACATGACATTGGATTCAATTTCCCAAGAAAAAGACTGCTTTTCTCCAAAACCAGTTTTACTGTGATTTTCTAGTTCCTTTGCATACGAATTCCAGAACATTATGTCCAGATATGACTGGATGAACCAGAAATATTCAGTTGTTTTGTGGCTAACTCAACCCCATTTCTTGCTACAGCCTCTGTGTTTGTTTGTGTTTTCTGGATATTCCCTATGGACTTTATGGTTTGGAATGAATTTTAGCAGCGAATATTTTGTTTTGTGGTGGCAAACAGTGATTGGATCCACATGGAGAAAACACCTCTACCCATTCGTGTTTTCTAGGGAAAAAGGTAGAGCAAATACTGCAAACATGATATTTATGTTTGTAAACATGACATTTTATCCATTTGTCCAAGAAAAAGAATTTGCTTTTCTCCAAAATCAGTTTGACTGTGATTTTCTGGGTCCATTGCATATGAATTCCACAACACTTTGTCCGGATATGACTGGATTAAACCAGATATATCCTCTTGTGTTGTGGCTAACTCATTACCAGATCTTGCTACACCCTCTGTGTTTGCATTATCTGGATATTATCAATGGACTTTATGGTTTGGAATGAATTTTCGCAAGAAACATTTTGTGTTTTGTTTCCAAACGCTAATTGTTTGCACATATAGAAATAAGATCTCCCCATTCATGTTTTCTTGGGGAAATCTAGAGCAAATGTTGCAAACATTATATTTGTGTTGTAAACACGACATTAGATACAATTTCCCAGGAAAAAGACTATACTTTTCTCCAAAACCATTTTGTGATTTTCTAGTTCCTTTGCATACGAATTCCAGAACATTTTGTCCAGATATGACTGGATGAAACCAGAAATATCTGGTTGTGTTGTGGCTTACTCAATCCCAGATCTTGCTACAGCCCCTGCATTTGTGTTTTCTGGATATTATCAATGGACTTTATGGTTTGGAACGAATTGTAGCAGGGAACATTTGGTTTTGTACTGCCTAACACTAATGGTCCAACATGGAGAAAAAACCTTGGCACATTCGTGTTTTCTAGGGATAATGCTAGAGCAAGTGCAGGAAACAAACATGATATATGTGTTTGTATACATAACATTGTATCCACTTGCCCAAGAATAGGATTTTGCTTTTTCCAAATCCTCTTTTACTGTGCAATTCGAGGTCCCTTGCATAAGAATTGCACAACACTTTGTCCAGATATGACTGGATGAAACCGGAAATATCCAGTTGTGTTTTGGCTAACTCAATCCCAGATCTTGCTACAGTCTCTGTGTTTGTGTTTTCTGGATATTATCAATGGACCTTACAGGTTGGAAGGAATTTTAGTAGGGACCATTTTATTTTGTGCTAGTAAAGGCTAATGATTTCCACATGGAGACCAAACCGCTACAAATTTGTGTTTTCTATTGAGAAAGCTAGAGCAACTGCTGCAAACATGCTATTTCTGTTTGTATACATGACATGTTCTCCACTTACCCAAGAAAAAGACTTTGCTTTTCTTCCAAACAAGTTTGACTGTGATTTTCTGCATCCATTTTATATGAATTGCACAATACTTTGTCTGGATATGACTGGATGAAATCAGACATATCCGGTTGTTTTGTGGCTATCTCGATCCCAGATCTTGCTACAGACTCTGTGTTTGTGTTTTCTGGATATTATCAATGGACCTTACGGGTAGGACGGAATTTTAGCAGGGACCATTTTATTTTGTGCTAGTAAAGGCTAATGATGTCCACATGGAGAAAAAACTGCGACAAATTTGTGTTTTCTATTGAGAAAGCTAGAGCCACTGCTGCAAACATGCTATTTCTGTTTGTAAACATGACATGTTATGCACTTACACAAGAAAAAGGCTTTGCTTTTCTTCCAAACCAGTTTGACTGTGATTTTCTGCATCCATTTTATATGAATTGCACAATACTTTGTCTGGATTTGATGGGATGAAATCAGACATATCCGGTTGTTTTGTGGCTATCTCAATCACAGAGCTTAATATAGCCTCTGTGTTGGTGTTTTCTGGATATTATCAATGGACTTTATGGATTGGAATGAATTTTAGAAGGGAACATTTTGTTTTGTGCTGCCTAACACTAATTGGTTGCACATGGAGACAAAAAATCTGCACATTCATGTATTCTAGGAGAAAGCTATAGAAAGTTCAGCAAAAAAATATATTTTTGTTTTTTTACATGGCATTTTATCCACTTCCCCAAGGAAAAGACTTTGCTTTTCTCCTAAACCAGTTTGAGTGTGATTTTCTGAGTCCATTGCATACAAATTCCACAACACTTCGTCCAGATATGACTGAATGAAACAAGAACTATCCACCAGTGTTTTGGCTAACTCAAGCCCATATCATCCTACAGATGCTGTGTATGTGTTTTCTGGATATTGTCAATGGACTTTACAGTTTTGAATGAACTTTAGCAGAGAACCTTTTATTTTGTGCTGGGAAATGCTAATTATTTCCACATAGAGTCCAAACCTCTACACATTCGTGATTTCTAGGGAGAAAGCTAGAGCAACTGTGGCAAACAAACGTGATATTTGTGTTTGTAAACATGACATTTATCCACTTGTCTAAGAAAAATACTTTGCTTTTCTCCAAAAGCAGTTTGACTGTGATTTTCTTGGTCCATTGCATACGAAGCCCACAACACTTTGTCCAGATATGAGCATATGAAACCCGGAATATCCTCCTGTATTGTGGCTGACTCAATCCCAGACCAAGCTACAGCCTCTGTGTTTGTGTTTTCTGGACATTATCAATGAACTTTATGCTTTTGAATGAATTTTAGTAGGTGACATTTTCTTTTGTGCTGGCAAATGCTAATTGGTTCCATTTGCAAACAAAATTTCTGAACATTAGTGATTTCTAGGGAGAAAGCTAGAGCAACTGCGGCAAACAAACATGATATTTCAGTTTGTATAGATGACATTTTATGCACTTGCCTAACGAAAAGACTTTGCTTTTCTCCAAAACCATTTTTAATGTGATTGGCTGTGTCCATTGCATCCGAATTCCACACCACTAAGTCCTGATATGACAGGATGAAACCAGAAATATCCGGTTGTGTTTTGGCTAACACAATCCAAAATATTGTGAAAGCCTCTGTGTTTGTGTATTCCTGATATTATCAACAAACATTATTGTTTTGAATATTTTTATCAGGGAACATTTTATTTTGTACCGTAGAAACACTAATTGGTTCATCATGGGGACACCAGCTCTACACATTCATATTTTCTAGGGAGACTACTAAAGGAACTGCAGCAAACAAACATGATATTTCTATTTGTATAGATGACATTTTATGCACTTGCCTAATGAAAAGACTTTGCTTTTCTCCAAACCATTTTTCTGTGATTTTCTCGGTACACTTGAAATGAATTCCACACCAGTTTGTCCGGATATGACAGGATGAAAGAGGTAATATCCGGTTTTGTTTTGGCTAACTCAATCCCAGATATTGCTACAGCCTCTGTGTTTGTGTATTCCTGATATTATCCACAGACTTTATAGTTTTGAATGTTTTTTTCAGGGAATATTTAATTTTGTACCGTTGAAACACTATTTGGTTCATCATGGGGACACCAGCTCCACACATTCGTATTTTCTATGGAGAAAGCTAGAGGAACTGCAGCAAACAAACATGATATGTCTGTTTGTATAGATGACATTTTATGCACTTGCCTAACGAAAAGACTTTGCTTTTCTCCAAAACCATTTGTACTGTGATTTTCTCGGTCCATGGCATACGAATTCCACACAACTTCATCCGGATATGACTGGATGAAACGAGAAATATCCGGTTGTGTTTTGGCTAACTCAATCCGAAATACTGCTACAGCCTCTGTGTTTGTTTTTTTCGTAAATTATCAACGGACTTTATTTTTTTGAATGTTTTTTATCGGGGAACATTTTATTTTGAGCTTGGATACAGTAATTGGTTCCACATAGAGACACCAAGGTGAACATATTCATATTTTCTAGGGAGAAAGCTAGCAGAAATTCGACAAACAAACATGATATTTCTGTTTGTGTAGATGACATTTTATGCACTTGCCTAACGAAAAGACTTTGCTTTTCTGCAAAACGTTTTTTACTGTGATTTTCTCAGCCCATTGCATACAAATTCCACACCACTTTGTCCGGATATGACTGGATGAAACCGGAAAAATCTTGTTTTCTTTTGTCTAACTCAATCCCAGATATTGCTACAGCCTCTGTGTTTGTGTATTCCTGATATTATCCATGGACTTTATTGTTTTGAATGTTTTTTATCAGGTAACATGTAATTTTTTGCTTGGATACAGTAATTGATTCCACATGGAGACACCAGCTCTACACATTCCTGTTTTCTACGGAAAAGCTGGAGGGTTGCGTCAAACAAACATGATATTTCTGTTTGTATAGATGACATTTTAAGCACTTGCCTAACGAAAAGACTTTGCTTTTCTCCAAAACCATTTTTACTGTGATTTTCTCGGTCCATTGCATACGAATTCGACACCACTTTTTCCAGATATTACTGGATGAAACCAGTAATATCTGCTTGTGTTTTGGCTAACTCAATCCGAAATATTGCTACAGCCTGTGTGTTAGTGTATTCCTGATATTATCCACAGACTTAATTTTTTTGAATGTTTTATATCGGGGAACATTTAGCTATTGCTTGGAAGCACTGATTGGTTCCACATGGAGACACCAGCTCTGCACATTACTATTTTCTAGGGAGAAAGCTAGAGGAACTGCGACAAACAAACATGATATTTCTGTTTCTATAGATGACATTTTATGCACTTGCCTAACGAAAAGACTTTGCTTTTCTCCAAAATCATTTTTAGTGTGATTTTCTCTGTCCATTGCATCTGAATTCCACACCACTTTGTCCTGATATGACAGGATGAAAACAGAAATATCCTGTTCTTTTTTGGCTAACTTAATCCTAAATATTGTGAAAGCCTCTGTGTTTGTGTATTCCTGATATTATCAACAAATTTTATTGTTTTGAATATTTTTATCAGGGAACATTTCATTTTGTACCGTAGAAACACTAATTGGTTCATCATGGGGACACCAGCTCTACACATTCATATTTTCTTGGAGACTGCTAAAGGAACTGCGGCAAACAAACATGATATTTCTGTTTGTATAGATGACATTTTATGCAGTTGCCTAATGAAAAGACTTTGCTTTTCTCCAAACCATTTTTCTGTGATTTTCTCGGTCCATTGCATAGGAATTCCACACCAGTTTGTCCGGATATGACTGGATGAAACCGAAAATATCCAGTTTTGTTTTGGCTAACTCAATCCGAAATATTGCTACAGCCTCTGTGTTTGTGTTTTCTGGATATTATAATCAGACTTTATTTTTTTGAATGTTTTTTATCGGGGAACATTTTATTTTGCCCTTGATACAGTAATGGGTTCCACATGGAAACACCAGCTCTACATAACCTTATTTTCAAGGGAGAAAGGTAGAGGAACTGACAAAAATGATATTTCTGTTTGTATAGGTGACATTTCATCCACTTGCCTAATAAAAAGACTTTGCTTTTCTCCAAAATCATTTTTACTGTGATTTTCTTGGTCCATTGCATACGAATTCCACACCAGTTTGTCCGGATATGAGTGGAAGAAACCAGAAATATCTATTTTTTTTTTTGCTAATTCAATCCGAAATATTGCTACAGCATCTGTGTTTGTGTATTCCTGATATTATCCACGAACTTTTTTTTTTTGAATGTTTTTTTCAGGGAACATTTAATTTTGTGCTTGGAAACATTAATTGGTTCCACATGGAGACACTAACTCTGCACATTTGTATTTTCTAGTGAGAAAGCTAGAGGAAATGCGGCAAACAAACATGATATTTCTGTTTCTGTAGATGACATTTTATGCATTTGCCTAATGAAAAGACTTTGCTTTTCTGCAAAATATTTTTACTGTGATTTCCTCAGCCCATTGCATATGAATTCCACACCAGTTTGTCCGGATATGACTGGATGAAACCGGAAATATCCGGTTTTGTTTTGGATAACTCAATCCCAGATATTGCTACAGCCTCTGTGTTTGTGTATTCATGATATCATCCACGGACTTTATTGTTTTGAATGTTTTTTTTTTTATCAGGGAACATTTACTTTTGTACCGTTGAAACACTAATTGGTTCATCATGGGGACACCAGCTCTACACATTCGTATTTTCTAGGGAGAAAGCTAGAGGAACTGCGGAAAACAACATGATATTTATGTTTGTATCGATGACATTTTATGCACTTTTCTAAAGAAAAGACTTTGGTTTCTCCAAAACATTTTTACTTTGATTTTCTCTGTCCATTGCATACGGAATCCACAACAGTTTGTCCGGATATGACTCTATAAAACCAGAAATATCCAGTTGTGTTTTGGCTAACTCAATCCGAAATATTCTGAAAGCTGCTGTGTTATTGTTTTCTGGATATTATCAATGTACTTTATTTTTTTTGAATGTTTTTAATGAGGGAACATTCTATTTTGAGCTTGGATACAGTAATTGGTTCCACATGGAGACAGCAGCTGAACATATTCGTATTTTCTAGTGCGAAAGCTAGAGGAACCACGGCAAACAAACATGACATTTCCGTTTGTATAGATGACATTTTATGCACTTGCCTAACAAAAAGACTTTGCTTTTCTCCAAAACCATTTTTACTGTGATTTTCTCGGTCCATTGCATACGAATTCTAAACGACTTTTTCCGGATATGACTGGATGAAAACAGAAATATCCGGTTGTGTTTTGGCTAACTCAATCCGAAATATTGTGAAAGCCTCTGTGTTCGTGTTTTCTGGATATTATCGATGGACTTTATTGTTTTGAATATTTTTATCAGGGAATATTTAATTTTGTACCGTTGAAACTCTAATTGGTTCATCGTGGGGACACCAGCTCTACACATTCGTATTTTCTAGGGAGACTGCTAGAGGAACTGAGGCAAACAAACATGATATTTCTGTTTGTATAGATGACATTTTATGCACTTGCCTAACGAAAAGACTTTGCTTTTCTCCAAAACCATTTTTACTGTGAATTTCTCGGTCCATTGCATACGAATTCCACACCGGTTTTTCTGGATATGACTGGATGAAACCGGAAATATCCGGTTTTGTTTTGGCTAACTCAATCCGAAATATTGCTACAGCCTCTGTGTTTGTGTTTTCTGGATATTATCAATGGACTTTATTGTTTTGAAAGTTTTTTATCAGGGAACATTTAATTTTGTACCGTAGAAACTCTAATTGGTTCGTCGTGGTGACACAAGCTCTACACATTCGTATTTTCTAGGGAGAAAGCTAGAGGAACTGTGGCAAACAAACATGATATTTCTGTTTGTATAGATGACATTTTATGCACTTGCCTAAGGAAAGGACTTTGCTTTTCTCCAAAACCATTTTCACTGTAAATATCTCGGTCCATTGCATACGAATTCCACACCGGTTTTTCCGGATATGACTGGATGAAACAGGAAATATCCGTTTTTTTTTTTTTTTGGCTAACTCAATCAAAGATATTGCAACAGTCTTTGTGTTTGTGTTTTCCTGATATTATCCACAGACTTTATTGTTTTGAATGTTTTTTATCAGGGAACCTTTAACTTTGTACCGTAGAAACACTAATTGGTTCATCATGGGAACACCAGCTCTACACATTCATATTTTCTAGGGAGAAAGCTAGAGGAACTGCGGCAAACAAACATGATATTTCTGTTTGTATAGATGACATTTTATGCACTTGCCTAACGAAGAGTTTGCTTTTCTCCAAAACCATTTTTACTGTGATTTTCTTGGACCATTGCATACGAATTCCACACTAGTTTGTCCGGATATGACTGGATGAAACCGGAAATATCCGGTTTTGTTTTGGCTAACTCAATCCGAAATATTGCTACAGCCTCTGTGTTTGTGTATTCCTGATATTATCAATGGACTTTATTTTTTTTGAATGTTTTTTATCAGGGAATATTTTATTTTGATCTTTTTTTTTTTTTAGTCCTTATGGAAGACACTTTATTTTTTTATTTTTTATTTTTTTAACTTTGATTTAATGAATATAAATTTCCAGTGTACAACTTATGGATTACAATGGCTTCACCCTCCCATAATTCACCTCCCACCCACAACCCTCCCCTCTCCCACTCCATCTCCCTTTCCATTTTCATCAAGATTCATTTTGAATTCTCCTTATACACAGAAGATCAATTTAGTATAAAGATTTCAACAGTTTGCACCCACATTGAAACAGAAAGTGAAGCATACTGTTTGAGTACTAGTTATAGCATTAAATCACAATGTACAGCACATTAAGGACAGAGATCCCACATGAGGAGCAAGTGCACAGTGGCTCCTTTTGTTGACGCAACAAATTGACACTCTAGATTATGGCGCCAGTAACCACCCTAGGCTGTCATCATGAGTTGCCAAGGCTATGGAAGCCTTCCAAATTTGCCGACTCTGATCATATTTAGACAAGGTCATAAAAGACAGAGTGAGGATAGTAACCAATGATCCTAAGAATGGCATTTACCAGGTTTGAACAATTATACAGTATTAAGTGGGGAAGAGGATCATCAGTACACACAGGTTGGGAGTAGAGCCATTGGTGGTAGTGTAGAGGTTATGATTACAAAGGAATGAGGCCCAAGTGCACTAGACAGGGCCTAGAACAAAGGACAGAGTCATTATTAGAGGAGCTAAGAAAGGTGCTGTCTAAGCTATAAGTAATTTTTCTGATTGAGAGACAAATAGAACCTGCTAGAAGGGGCTTGATAATAATCTGGTGGGCTTTAGGCCTTGTAAATTCAGAGACCCAGACCTATCTATCTCTTCCCATGGGGTATATCCTAAGGGAGGTGTGAACCTCCTAGGGGAAGGCACTCTGTTGACTTTCATTACTTGGCTGGGCTGGGAGGAGAGCTGGCCAGGTAAAGGCAGGGGGCATCTCTAACAAGAAATTTACAGTTCTGCCTGCAATGTTGCTGACCCTACTTGGCCATCCCCTCAGCAGCAGTGGTCACTTTGGAAGTTGGGCTGAGTGAAGGGCTTTTCAGCTTAGAGCCAATAAGATCTGTGGCTCTGACCTGGGCATCCTTCGACTCCAGGACAGGTCCATTTCCAGTGATCCAACTCTTGGCAGAGCTGCCAGAGCTCTTCACAAGCTGACTTCTGCTGAAGCCCAGGCTTACCACATTGAAAGCCACTGCAGTGGACTGGCCTGTTGGGTCTCCTTGAGGGCAGATCACTGTACAGAACAGCCATTAATAGGCCTGCCACCCATTGCTTCTGATGCCAAGCTTTCTTTTCCTCCTGGTTTTTGTTAAAGCAGAGCAGAGGATGCAAGTCAAGGGAGTGCCCAAGTCCCATCTCTAAACTTCGGTGGCCTGAACTACAAGTCTATAGTCACAGGCATGTTCTGTAGTAGTTTTTCTAAGGTAGACAATGCCCATGAGGAAAATTATATTCTCATTTAAAAACTTTCTTTCCCTTTGGTCTGAAAGGGAGGTTTTTTCTACTTACTGTATACTTCGCTGATGGCCAAGTGAATCTAGCTATGAGATTATTTTTTAAGTTCTTATTTTGGCTATGCTATTACAGAAAAATGTTAGCCATCTCTTTTATAAGGTCTAAAGATTAAATTGTGCGTCCTACAGATTCCTTTATAATAGAATTAGTTTCCTACCTTGAAGAGAATAGAGAAATGAAAGAACAAGTTGGGCTTAGAATAGAGAAATGAGGGAGCAAGTCCTAGATCGCTTACTGACAATAGCAATATCACATGAATACTTAGCAAACTGTTGCAGCCATTAGATAACAACTTAAGAAAACATTTACCAGAAGGTCCAATGCCTTCTATAAATTTTAAGAATCATGTATTTGGGCCGGCGCCGCGGCTCACTAGGCTAATCCTCCGCCTTGCGGCGCCGGCACACCGGGTTCTAGTCCCGGTCGGGGCACTGATCCTGTCCCGATTGCCCCTCTTCCAGGCCAGCTCTCTGCTGTGGCCATGGAGTGCAGTGGAGGATGGCCCAAGTCCTTGGGCCCTGCACCCCACGGGAGACCAGGATAAGTACCTGGCTCTTGCCATCGGATCAGCGCGGTGCGCCGGCCGCAGTGCGCCTACCGCGGTGGCCATTGGAGGGTGAACCAACGGCAAAAGGAAGACCTTTCTCTCTGTCTCTCTCTCACTGTCCACTCTGCCTGTCAAAAAAAAAGAATCATGTATTTGGAAACACCTCTTAAATATCTAACATGGTGTAGTTTGTTTAGCCAGTAAACTTAAGCACAACCATATAAAATGTTTTTAGTTTCTTTCTACCAACACCTTTAAAACATATGATACACAGATTCAGGTCACACAAATTAAAATGTATCTTTGATTGATTTTAGCAGCTTAAATTTATGGACAATCTTATCTATAAGCCATTTAAAATAAAACTCTTAATAAAATTTCCCCATGCGGACATACAATATGTACACACATATAACATAGCATAATAGACCAATATAGCAATTTTAATAATAGCTTTTAAAATCTTTAACTCTTTTTGTAGATTGCCAATTGATTTAAATTGCTTTTTGTTTTTAGTAACCTCAGTTAACCATACTTTCTCTCATTTGGTACTGTTAATACATTATTGGCTTCATCTGTTTACAGAGCCATCCCAAAGTACTGAATACAATAAAAGTGGCTGGAAAAAGTCCATAGGAACCTATAGGAGGACAGCTAAACACAGAACCAACAATGCTTTAGTTTTATGAGCAGCACATTATATATATATATATATATATATATATATGGATGACAAAAGACTTTAAGTCGTCATGTTTAAAATTATAAACTCATCAACCAACAAGAGGCACTTGCTTCCTTCACAGTATTTTTGAAAGCACCTGTAGGAGTTTAAAGTATTTAACCCTTTAGGCCTCTGGGGCTTTCTCATTAAGATAACTATCATGTCTAGTAACACAAGATCATTAGACTTTTTAATTCTCAAACATTTGTATTAATAGCATTTTCCATTATAGAAACTTAAAGTCTGGAACCACATCACATCTTGACAGTACTTCTAATATAATCCAAATAGCCTGATTAGTTGGTGTCTCTATAAGATGAGAGACATAGGTCCTTCGATTTTTTCAGTTGGGCCCAAACTGGAAAAACCAAAGTCCAGGATTTACTGGAAATTTTAGACTCTAGATTGCTTGAAACTTTGATTTTTTGAATGCCTGTCAAGATTTTGATCTTTTAAACACTAATTGGTTCCACCTGGAGACACCAGCTCTACACATTCCTATTTTCTAGGGAGAAAGCTAGAGGAACTGCGACAAACAAACATGATATTTCTGTTTGTATAGATGACATTTTATGCACTTGCCTAACGAAAAGACTTTGCTTTTCTCCAAAACCATTTTTACTGTGATTTTTTTGCTTCATTGGATATGAATTCCACACCAGTTTGTCCGGATATGACTGGATGAAACCGGAAATATCGGTTTTGTTTTGGCTAACTCAATCCCAGATATTGCTACAGCCTCTGTGTTTGTGTATTCCTGATATTATCCATGGACTTCATTATTTTGAATGTTTTTATCAGGAAACATTTAATTTTGTACCATGGAATCTTCAATTGGTTCATCATGGGGACACAAGCTCTACCCATTCGTATTTTCTAGGGAGAAAGCTAGAGGAACTTCGGCCAACAAACATGATATTTCTGTTTATGTAGATGACATTTTATGCACTTGCCTAAGGAAAAGTTTATGCTATTTTCCAAAACCATTTTCACTGTAAATATTTCGGTCCATTGCATACGAATTCCACACCATTTTACCGGATATAACCGGATGAAACCAGAAATATCCGGTTTTGTTTTGGCTAACTCAATCCCAGATATTGCTACAGCCTCTGTGTTTGTGTATTACCGATATTATCCACGGATTTATTGTTTTGAAATTTTTATCAGGGAACATTTAAATTTGTGCTTGGAATCACTAATTGGTTCATCATGGGGACACCAGCTGAACATACTCGTATTTTCTAGGGAGAAAGCTAGAGGAACTGCGACAAACAAACATCATATTTCTGTTTGTATAGATGACATTTTATGCACTTGCCTAACGAAAAGATTTTTCTATTTTCCAAAACCATTGGTACTGTGAATATCTCGGTCCATTGCATACGAATTCCACACCAGTTTGTCTGGATATGACTGGATGAAACCGGAAATATCCGGTTTTGTTTTGGATAACTCAATCCGAAATATTGCTACAGCTTCTGTGTTTGTGTATTCCTGATATTATCCACGGAATTATTGTTTTGAATGTTTTTTTATCAGGGAACATTTCATTTTGTGCTTGCAATCACCAATTGGTTGCACATGGAGACAACAGCTCTACACATTCGCATTTTCTAGGGAGAAAGCTAGAGGAACTGTGGCAAACAAGCATGATATTTCTGTTTGTCTAGATGACATTTTATGCACTTGCCTAACGAAAAGACTTTGCTTTTCTCCAAAACATTTTTACTGTGATTTTCTTGGTCCATTACATACGAATTCCACACCAGTTTGTCCGGATATGACTGGATGAAACCAGAAATATCCGGTTTTGTTTTGGCTAACTCAATCCCAGATATTGCTACAGCCTCTGTGTTTGTGTTTTCTGAATATTATCTACAGACTTTATTGTTTTGAATATTTTTATCAGGGAACATTTAATTTTGTACCGTAGAATCTTAATTCGTTCATCATGGGGACACCAGCTGAACATATTCGTATTTTCTAGGGAGAAAGCTAGAGGAACGGTTTCAAAAAAACATAATATTTATGTTTGTGTAGATGACGTTTTATGCACTTGCCTAACGTAAAGACTTTGCTTTTCTCCAAAACCATTTGTACCATGATTTTCTCGGTCCATTGCATACGAATTCCAAACCGGTATGTCCGGATATGACTGGATGAAACCGGAAATATCCGGGTTTTTTTTGGCTCAAGAATCCCAGATATTGCTACAGCCTCTGAGTTTGTTTTTTTCTGGATAGTATCAATGGACTTTATTGTTTTTAAAGCTTTTTATCGGGGAACATTTTATTTTGAGCTTGTATACATTAATTGATTCCACATGGAGACACCAGCTCTACACATTTGAATTTTCTAGGGAAAAAGCTAGAGGAACTGCGGCAAACACACATGATATTTCTGTTTGTATCGATGATATTTTATCTACTTGCCTAATGAAAAGACTTTCCTTTTCTACAAAACCATTTTACTGTGTTTTTTTCGGTTCATTGCTTACGAATAGCACACCAGTTTGTCCGGATATGACTGGATGAAACCCGAAATATCCGGTTGTGTTTTGGCTAACTCAATCCAAAATATTGCTACAGCCTCTGTGTTTGTGTATTCCTGATATTATCCACGACTTTATTTTTTTGAATGATTTTATCAGGGAATATTTAACTTTGTACCGTAGAAACACTAATTTGTTCATCATGGGGACACCAGCTCTACACATTCGTATTTTCTAGGGAGAAAGCTAGAGGAACTGCGGCAAACAAACATGATATTTCTGTTTGTCTAGATGACATTTTATGCACTTGCCTAACGAAAAGACTTTGCTTTTCTCCAAAACCATTTTTATTGTGATTTTCTCTGTCCATTGCATACGAATTGCACACCAGTTTGTCCGGATATGACAGGATGAAACCGGAAATATATGGTTTTGTTTTGGCTAACTCAATCCCAGATATTGCTACAGCTTCTCTGTTTGTATTTTCTGGATATTATCCATGGACTTTATTGTTTTGAATATTTTTTATCGGGGAACATTTAATTTTGAGCTTGGATACAGGAATTGGTTTCACATGGAGACACCAGCTGTACATATTAGTATTTTCTAGGGAGAAAGCTAGAGGAACTGTGGCAAACCAGCATGATATTTCTGTTTCTCTAGATGACATTTTATGCAATTGCCTAATGAATAGACTTTACTTTTCTCCAAAACCATTCTTACTGTGATTTTCTCAGTCCATTGCATACGAATTCCACTCCAGTTTGTCCGGATATGACTGGATTAAACGAGAAATATCCGGTTTTGTTTTGGCTACTCAATCAAAGATTTTGCTACAGACCCTGAGTTTGTGTTTTCTGGATATTATCAATGAACTTTATTGTTTGAATGTTTTTTTTTAATCAGGGAGCATTTGATTTTGTGCTTGGAATCACTAATTGGTTCCACATGGAGACACCAGCTCTACACATTCGTATTTTCTAGGGAGAAAGCTAGAGGAACTGCGACAAACAAACATGATATTTCTGTTTCTATAGATGGCATTTTATGCACTTGCCTAACGAAAAACTTTGCTTTTCTCCAAAACCATTTTTACTGTGATTTTCTTGGTCCATTGCATACGAATTCCACACCAGTTTGTCTGGGTATGACTGGATGAAATCAGAAATATCCGGTTGTGTTTCGGCTAACTCAATCCGAAATATTGTGAAAGCCTCAATGGTTGTGTTTTCTGGATATTATCGATGGACTTTATTGTTTTGAATGTTTTTTATCAGGGAGCATTTGATTTTGTGCTTGGAATCACTAATTGGTTCCACATGGAGACACCAGCTCTACACATACGTGTTTTCTAGGGAGAAAGCTAGAGAAACTGCGGCAAAAAACATGATATTTCTGTTTCTATAGATGATATTTTGTGCACTTGCATAACGAAAACATTTTGCTTTCCTCCAAAACCATTCTTACTGTGATTTTCTCGGTCCATTGCATATGAATTCCACACCACTTTCTCCGGATATGACTGGATTAAACCAGAAATATCCGGTTGTGTTTTGGCTAACTCAATCCGAAATATTGCTACAGCCTCTGTGTTTGTTTATTCCTGATATTATCCACGGACTTTATTTTTTTCAAAGTTTTTTTCAGGCTACATTTAATTTTTTGCTTGGAATCACTAATTGGTTCCAAATGGAGACACCAGCTCTACACATTCGCATTTTCTAGGGAGAAAGCTAGAGGAACTGCCGCAAACAAACATGATATTTCTGTTTGTATAGATGACATTTTATGCACTTGCCTAACGAAAAGACTTTGCTTTTCTAAAAACCATTTTTACTGTGATTTTCTCGGTCTATTGCATATGAATTACACACCATTTTCTCCAGATATGCCTGGATGCTACCGGAAATATGCGGTTTTGTTTTGGCTAACTCAATCCCAGATATTGCTACAGCCTCTGTGTTTGTGTTTTCTGGATATTATCAACGGACATTATTGTTTTGAATGGTTTTATCAGGGAACATTTTATTTTGAGCTTGGATACAGCAATTGGTCCACATGGAGACACCAGCTGAGCATATTTGTATGTTCTAGGGAGAAAGCTAGAGGAAATGCGGCAAACAAACATGATATTTCTATTTGTATCGATTACATTTTATGCACTTGGCTAACCAAAAGACCTTGCTTTTCTCCAAAACCATTTTTACTGTGAATATCTCAGTCCATTGCATTCCAATTCCACACCGTTTTACTGGATATAACTGGATGAAACTGGAAATATCCGGTTTTCTTTTGAATAACTCAATCCCAGATATTGCTACAGCCTCTGTGTTTGAGTATTCATGATATTGTCCATGGACTTTATTGTTTTGAATATTTTTTATCAGGGAGCATTTGATTTTCTGCTTGGAAACACTAATTGGTTCCACATGGAGACACCAGCTCTACACATTCGTATTTTCTAGGGAGAAAGCTAGAGGAACTGCGGCAAACAAACATGATATTTCTGTTTGTATAGATGACATTTAATGCACTTGCATAACGAAAACATTTTGCTTTGCTCCAAAACCATTTTTACACTGATTTCTTGGTCAATTTCATCCAAATTCCACACCAGATTGTCCGGATGTGACTGGATGAAACCAGAAATATCCGGTTGTGTTTTGGCTATCTCAATGCGAAATATTGTGAAAGCCTCTGTGTTTGTGTTTTCTGGATATTATCGATGGACTTTATTGTTTTGAATGTTTATTATCAGGGAACCTTTAATTTTGTACCGTAGAAACACTAATTGGTTTATCATGGGGACACCAGCTCTACACATTCGTATTTTCTAGGCAGAAAGCCAGAGGAACTGCGGCAAACAAACATGATATTTATGTTTCTATAGATGACATTTTATGCACTTGCCTAACGAAAAGATTTGCTTTTCTCCAATCCATTTTACTGTGATTTTCAAGTCCATTGCATCCGAATTCCACTCCAGTTTCTCCGGATATGACTGGGTGAAACCGAAAATATCAGGTTTTGTTTTGGCTAACTCAATCCCAGATATTGCTACAGCCTCTGTGTGTGTGTTTTCCTGATATTATCCACGGACTTTATTGTTTTGAATGTTTTTTATCAGGTAACATTTTATTTTGGTCTGAGAAACAAAAATGGGTTCCACATGGAGACACCAGCTCTACACATTCCTATTTTCTAGGGAGAAAGCTACAGGAACTGCTACAAAAATACATCATATTTCTGTTTGTATAGATGACATTTTATGCACTTGGCTAAGGAAAAGACTTTGCTTTTCTCCAAAACCATTTTTACTGTGATTTTCTTGTTCCATTGCATACGAATTCCAAACCCGTTTGTGCGGGTATGACTGGATGAAAACAGAAATATCCGGTTGTGTTTTGGCTAACTCAATCCGAAATATTGTGAAAGCCTCTGTGTTTGTGTTTTCTCGATATTATCGATGGACTTTATTATTTTGAATATTTTCATCAGTGAACATTTAATTTTGTACCGTTGAAACACTAATTGGTTCATCATGGGGACACCAACTCTACACATTCGTATTTTCTAGGGAGAAAGCTAGAGGAACTGTGACAAAGAAACATGATATTTCTTTTATATAGATGACATTTTGTGCACTTGCCTAACGAAAAGACTTTACTTTTCTCCAAAACCATTTTTACAGTAATTTTCTCGGTCCATTGCATAGGAATTCCACACCACTTTACCGGATATAACTGGATTAATCTGGAAATATCTAGTTTGGTTTTGGCTAACTCAATGCCAGATATTTCTACAGCCTCTGTGTTTGTGTATTCCTGATGTTATCCACAGACTTTATTGTTTTGAATGTTTTTTTTCAGGGAACATTTAATTTTCTGCTGCGAAACACTAATTGTTTACACATGGATACACCAGCTCTACACATTCGTATTTTCTAGGGAGAAAGCTAGAGGAACTGCGGCAAAAAAACATGATATTTCTGTTTGTATAGATGACATTTTTTGCACTTGCCTAACCAAAAGACTTTGCTTTTCTGCAAAACTATTTTTACTTTGATTTTCTCGGTCCATTGCAAACGAATTCCAAGTGACTTTTTCCGGATATGACTGGATGAAAACAGAAATATCCGGTTTTGTTTTGGCTAACTCAATCTGAAATATTGTGAAAGCCTCTGTGTTTGTGTTTTCTGGATATTATCGATGGAGTTTACTGTTTTGAATATTTTTATCAGGGAACATTTAATTTTGTACCGTAGAAACTTAAATTGGTTTATCATGCAGATACCAGCTGAACATATTCGTATTTTCTGGGGAGAAATCTAGAGGAACTGCGGCAAAAAAACATGATATGTCCGTTTGTATCGATGACATTTTCTGCACTTGCCTAACGAAAAGACTTTGCTTTTCTCCAAAACCATTTTTACTGTGATTTTGTTGGTCCATTGCATACGAATTCCACAACAGTTTGTCCGTATATCATTGGATGAAACCGGAAATATCAGATGTGTTTTGGCCAACTCAATCCAAAATATTGTGAAAGCCTCTGTGTTTGTGTTTTCTGGATATTATCTATGCACTTTCTTGTATAGAATGTTTTTATCAGGGAACATTGAATTTTGTACCATTGAAACACTAATTGGTTCATCATGGGGACACCAACTCTACACATTCGTATTTTCAAGGGAGAAAGCTAGAGGAACTGTGGCAAACAAACATGATATTTCTGTTTGTCTAGATGACATTTTATGCACTACCTAACGATAAGATTTGCTTTTCACCAAACCATTTTTACTGTGATTTTCTCGGTCCATTGCATACGAATTCCACACCAGTTTGTCCGGATATGACAGGATGAAACCAGAAATATGTAGTTGTGTTTGCCTAACTCAATCCCAAATATTGCTACAGCCTCTGTTTTTGTGTTCTCTGGATATTATCTACGGAACTTTATTGTTTTGAATGTTTTCATCAGGGAACATTTTATTTTGAGATTGGATACAGTAATTGGTCAACATGGAGACACCAGCTGAACATATTCGTAATTTCTAGGGAGAATGCTAGAGGAACTGCGGCAAACAAACATCATATTTCTGTTGGTATAGATGACATTTTATGCACTTGCCTAACTAAAAGACTTTGCTTTTCTCCAAAACCATTTTTACTGTGATTTTCTCGGTCCATTGCATACGAATTCCATAACAGTTTGTCAGGATATGACTGAATGAAACCAGAAATATCTGGTTCTCATTTGGCTAACTCAATCCCAGATATTGTTACAGCCTCTGTGTTTGTGTATTCCTGATATTATCCACGGACTTTTTTTTTTTGAATGTTTTTATCGGGGAACATTTAATTTTGTAACTTTGAAACAATAATTGGTTCATCATGTGGAAACCAACTCTATACATTCGTATTTTCAAGGGAGAAAGCTAGAAGAACTGCGGCAAAGAAACATGATATTTATGTTTGTATAGATGACATTTTATGCACTTGCCTAATGAAAAGACTTTTCTTTTCTCCAAAACCATTTTTTCGCTGGTGTTCTTGGTCCATTGCATATGAATTCCACAGCAGTTTTTCCGGAATGACTGGATGAAACGGGAAATATCCGGTTGTGTTTTGGCTAACTCAATCCGAAATATTGCTACAGCCTCTGTGTTTGTGTTTTCTGGAGATTATCAATGGACTTATTGTATTGAAAGTTTTTTATCAGGGAACATTTTATTTTGAGCTTGGATACAGTAATTGGTTCCACATGGAGACACCAGCTCTACATATTTGTATTTTTTAGGGAGAAAGCTAGAGGAACTGCAACAAACAAACATGACATTTCTATTTGTATAGATGACATTTTATGCACTTGCCTAATGAAAAGACTTTGCTTTTCTCCAAAAGCATTTTTACTGTGATTTTCTCGGTCCATTGCATACGAATTCCATAACAGTTTGTCAGGATATGACTGAATGAAACCAGAAATATCTGGTTCTCATTTGGCTAACTCAATCCCAGATATTGTTACAGCCTCTGTGTTTGTGTATTCCTGATATTATCCACGGACTTTTTTTTTTTGTGAATGTTTTTATCGGGGAACATT
Source organism: Lepus europaeus (assembly GCF_033115175.1). Classification (NCBI taxonomy): domain Eukaryota; kingdom Metazoa; phylum Chordata; class Mammalia; order Lagomorpha; family Leporidae; genus Lepus; species Lepus europaeus. The sequence continues at coordinate 499,360 of NW_026909044.1, forward strand.
TAATTTTGTAACTTTGAAACAATAATTGGTTCATCATGTGGAAACCAACTCTATACATTCGTATTTTCAAGGGAGAAAGCTAGAAGAACTGCGGCAAAGAAACATGATATTTATGTTTGTATAGATGACATTTTATGCACTTGCCTAATGAAAAGACTTTTCTTTTCTCCAAAACCATTTTTTCGCTGGTGTTCTCGGTCCATTGCATATGAATTCCACAGCAGTTTTTCCGGAATGACTGGATGAAACGGGAAATATCCGGTTGTGTTTTGGCTAACTCAATCCGAAATATTGTGAAAGCCTCTGTGTTTGTGTTTTCTGGATACTATCAATGGACTTTATTGTTTTGAATGCTTTTATCAGTGAACATTTAATTTTGTAACTTTGAAACACTAATTGGTTCATCATGGGGACACCAGTTCTACACATTCGTATTTTCTAGGGAGAAAGCTAGAGGAACTGCGGCAAAGAAACATGATACTTCTGTTTGTATAGATGACATTTTATGCATTGCCTAACGAAAAGACTTTGCTTTTCTCCAAAACCATTTTTACTGTGATTTTCTTGGCCCATTGCATACGCATTCCAACCAGTTATTCCGGATATGACTGGATGAATCCAGAAATATTCGTTTTTGTTTTGGCTAACAAAATCCCAGATATTGCTACAGCCTCTGTGTTTGTGTATTCCTGATATTATCCATGGACTTTATTTTTTTGAATGTTTTTTATCGGGGAACATTTAATTTTGAGATTGGATACAGTAACTGGTTCCACATAGAGACACGAGGTGAACATATTCGTATTTTCTAGGGAGAAAGCTAGAGGAACTTCAAAAAACAAACATGATATTTCTGTTTGTATAGATGACATTTTATTCACTTGCCTAACGAAAAGACTTGGTTTTCTGCAAAAAAATTTTTACTCTGATTTTAGCAGCCCATTGCATACGAATTCCACACCACTTTGTCCGGATATGACTGGATGAAACCAGAAATATCCGGTTGTGGTTTCGTTAACTCAATCCCAGATATTGCTACAGCCTCTGTGTTTGTGTATTCCTGATATTATCCACGGACTTTATTTTTCTGAATGTTTTTTTATCAAGGAACATTTTATTTTGATCTTGGAAACTCTAATTGGTTGCACATGGAGACACCAGCTCTACACATTCGTATTTTCTAGGGAGAAAGCTAGAGGAACTGTGACAAAGAAACATGATATTTCTTTTATATAGATGACATTTTGTGCACTTGCCTAACGAAAAGACTTTACTTTTCTCCAAAACCATTTTTACAGTAATTTTCTCGGTCCATTGCATAGGAATTCCACACCACTTTACCGGATATAACTGGATTAATCTGGAAATATCTGGTTTGGTTTTGGCTAACTCAATCCCAGATATTGCTACAGCCTTTGTGTTTGTGTATTCCTGATATTATCCACGGACTTTATTGTTTTGAATGTTTTTTATCAGGGAGCATTTGATTTTGTGCTTGGAATCACTAATTGGTTCCACATGGAGACACCAGCTCTACACATTCATATTTTCTAGGGAGAAAGCTACAGGAACTGCGGCATAAAAACATGATATTTCTGTTTGTATAGATGACATTTTGTGCACTTGCATAACAAAAACATTTTGCTTTGCTCCAAAACCATTTTTACAGTGATTTCTTGGTCCATTGCATCCAAAATCCACACCAGATTGTCCGGATATGACTGGATAAAACCGAAAATATCCGGTTTTTTTTTCGCAACCTCAATACCAGATATTGCTACAGCTTCTGTGTTTGTGTATTCCTGATATTATCCACGGACTTTATTATTTTGAATATTTTTATCAGGCAACATTTTATTGTGTGTTTTCTGGATATTATCGATGGACTTTATTGTTTTGAATGTTTATTATCAGGGAACCTTTAATTTTGGTTCATCATGGGGACACCAGCTCTACACATTCTTATTTTCTAGGGAGAAAGCTAGAGGAACTGCGACAAACAAACATGATATTTCTGTTTGTATCGATGACATTTTATGCACTTGCCTAATGAAAAGATTTGCTTTTCTCCAAAACCATTTTTACTGTGATTTTCTCGATCCATTGCATATGAATTCCACACCACTTTGTCCGGATATGACTGGGTGAAACCGAAAATATCAGGTTTTGTTTTGGCTAACTCAATCCAAAATATTGCTACAGCCTCTGTTTTTGTGTATTCCTGATATTATCCACGGACTTTATTGTTTGGAATGTTTATTATCAGGGAACATTTAATTTTGTGCTTGGAAACTCTAATTGATTCCACATGGAGACACCAGCTCTACACATTCGTGTTTTCTATGGAGAAAGCAAGAGGAATTACTGCAAAGAAACAAGATATTTCTGTTTATATCGATGATATTTTATCTACCTGCCTAATGAAAAGACTTTGCTTTTCTCCAAAAACATTTTTTTGTTTTGTTTTTTTGTGTTTTTTTTAATATATATTTAATGAATATAAATTTCCCGTGTACAGCTTATGGATTACAATGGCTTCCCCCTCCCATAACTTCCCTCCCACCTGCAACCCTCCCTTCTCCCACTCCCTCTCCACTTCCATTTGCATCAAGATTCATTTTCAATTCTCTTTATATACAGAAGATCAATTTAGTATAAAGATTTCAACAGTTTGCACCCACATAGACACACAAAGTGAAACATACTGTTTGAGTACTAGTTATAGGATTAAATCAAAATGTACAGCACATTAAAGACAGAGATCCCACATGAGGAGCAAGTGCACAGTGGCTCCTGTTGTTGACCCACCAAAATGACACTCTACTTTATGGCGCCAGTAACCACCCTAGGCTGTTGTCATGAGTTGCCAAGGCTATGGAAGCCTTCCAAATTTGCCGACTCTGATCATATTTAGACAAGGTCATAAAAGACAGAGTGAGGATAGTAACCAATGATCCTAAGAATGGCATTTACCAGGTTTGAACAATTATACAGTATTAAGTGGGGAAGAGGATCATCAGTACACACAGGTTGGGAGTAGAGCCATTGGTGGTAGAGTAGAGGTTATGATTACAAAGGAATGAGGGCCAAGTGCACTAGACAGGGCCTAGAACAAAGGACAGAGTCATTATTAGAGGAGCTAAGAAAGGTGCTGTCTAAGCTACAAGTAAGTTTTCTGATTGAGAGGCATATAGAACCTGATAGAAGGGGCTTGATACTAATCTGGTGGGCTTTAGTCCATGTAAGTTAAGAGGCCCAGACCTATCTATCTCTTCCCATGGGGTATATCCTAAGGGAGGTTTGAACCTCCTAGGGGAAGGCACTCTGTTGACTTTCATTACTTGGCTGGGCTGGGAGGAGAGCTGGCCAGGTAAAGGCAGGGGGCATCTCTAACAAGAAATTTACAGTTCTGCCTGCAATGTTGCTGACCCTACTTGACCATCCCCTCAGCTGCAGTGGTCACTTTGGAAGTTGGGCTGAGTGAAGGGCTTTTCAGCTTAGAGTCAATAAGATCTGTGGCTCTGACCTGGGCATCCTTCGACTCCAGGGCAGGTCCATTTCCAGTGATCCAACTCTTGGCAGAGCTGCCAGGGCTCTTCACAAGCTGACTTCTGCTGAAGCCCAGGCTTACCACATTGAAAGCCACTGCAGTGGACTGGCCTGTTGGGTCTCCTTGAGGGCAGATCACTGTACAGAACAGCCATTAATAGGCCTGCCACCCATTGCTTCTGATGCCAAGCTTTCTTTTCCTCCTGGTTTGTGTTAAAGCAGAGCAGAGGATGCAAGTCAAGGGAGTGCCCGTGTCCCATCTCTAATCTTCAGTGGCCTGAACTACAAGTCTATAGTCACAGGCATGTTCTGTAGTAGTTTTTTAAGCTAGACAATGCCCATGAGGAAAATTATATTCTCACTTAAAAACTTTCTTTCCCTTTGGTCTTAAAGGGAGGTTTTTTCTACTTACTATATACTTCGCTGATGGCCAAGTGAATCTAGCTATGAGATTATTATTTAAGTTCTTATTTTGGCTATGCTATTACAGAAAAATGTTAGCCATCTCTTTTATAAGGTCTAAAGATTAAATTGTGCGTCCTACAGATTCCTTTATAATAGAATTAGTTTCCTACCTTGAAGAGATAGAGAAATGAAAGAACAAGTTGGGCTTAGAATAGAGAAATGAGGGAGCAAGTCCTAGATCGCTTGCTGACAATAGCAATATCACATGAATACTTAGCAAACCATTTCAACCATTAGATAACAACTTAAGAAAACATTTACCAGAAGGTCCAATGCCTTCTATAAATTTTAAGAATCATGTATTTGAAAACACCTCTTAAATATCTAACATGGTGTAGTTTGTTTAGCCAGTAAACTTAAGCACAACCATCTAAAATGTTTTTAGTTTCTTTCTACCAACACCTTTAAAACATATGATACACAGATTCAGGTCACACAAATTAAAATGTATCTTTGATTGATTTTAGCAGCTTAAATTTATGGACAATCTTATCTATAAGCCATTTAAAATAAAACTCTTAATAAAATTTCCCCCTGTGGACATACAATATGTACACACATATAACATAGCATAATAGACCAATATAGCAATTTTAATAATAGCTTTTAAAATCTTTAACTCTTTTTGTAGATTGCCAATTGATTTGAATTGCTTTTTGTTTTTAGTAACCTCAGTTAACCATACTTTCTCTCATTTGGTACTGTTAATACATTATTGGCTTCATCTGTTTACAGAGCCATCCCAAAGTATTGAATACAATAGAAGTGGCTGGAAAAAGTCCATAGGAACCTATAGGAGGACAGCTAAACACAGAACCAACAACGCTTTAGTTTTATGAGCAGCACATCATATATAACTATGGATGACAAAAGACTTTAAGTCGCCATGTTTAAAATTATAAACTCATCAACCAACAAGAGGCACTTGCTTCCTTCACAGTATTTTTGAAAGCACCTGTAGGATTTTACAAGTATTTAACCCTTCTTGTCCTCTGGGGCTTTCTCATTAAGATAACTATCATGTCTAGTAACACAAGATCATTAGACTTTTTAATTCTCAAACATTTGTATTAATAGCATTTTCCATTATAGAAACTTAAAGTCTGGTACCACATCACATCTTGACATTCCTTCTAATATAATCCAAATAGCCTGATTAGTTGGTGTCTCTATAAGATGAGAGACATAGGTCCTTCGATTTTTTTAGTTGGGCCCAAACTGGAAAAACCAAAGTCCAGGATTTACTGGAAATTTTAGACTCCAGATTGCTTGAAACTTTGATTTTTTGAATGCCTGTCAAGAATGCCAAGAAGGCTCAAAATCCAAAATATCTGGTTGAAATAAGATTCCTTAAAATCATGACATAACATAGACCAAATGTGATCATTGTTACAAGGTGATTATTCAAATCTTTGAAAATAAGCACATATTTAAATAACCCATAGCACTTAATAAAATTCAGCTGTTTTTGAACAATTAGAATTTAACAGACATCAAGAGAACATAATAGATTACCTTAACGCATTGATTTAACAGAGCATCAGAGTTTAATTCTATGTCAAAGAGAAATTGAGCTTCCTGTGATCTTTTGCTGTGAGGTTTCCTTCCTTTACCTTCTTTCATATTGGTGACCATGTTTCTGTGTTTCTGTGTGTAAGACATCTTTAAGCATCTTTTGCAGGGCAGGATGAGTGGCAACAAATTCTTTCAGTTTCTGTTTGCTATGAAAAGTCTTAATTTCACCTTCATTCACAAATGAGAGCTTTGCAGGATATAGTATTCTGGGCTGGCAGTTTTTTTCTCTTAGTACCTGGGCTATGTCTCACCATTCCCTTCTAACTTGTAGGGTTTCTGATGAGAAGTCTGCTGTGAGTCTGATTGGAGATCCTCTAAGAGTAATCTGCCGTTTCTCTCTTGCACATTTTTGGATCTTTTCTTTATGTTTCACTGTGGTGAGTTTGATTACAACATGTCGTGGTGAGGATCTCTTTTGGTCATGTTTATTAGGGGTTCTATAAGCGTCCTGTACTAAGATGCCTTTGTCCTTCTCCAAACCTGGGAAATTTTCTGCTAGTATCTCACTGAAAAGGCCTTCTAATCCTTTCTCCCTCTCCATGCCTTCAGGAACTCCTAGAACCCGAATGTTGGGTTTTTTAATAGTATCCTGTAGATTCCCGACAATATTTTTCAGATTTCTAATTTCTTCTTCTTTTCTTTGGTTTGCCTGTTTCCTTTCCTGTTCTCTGTCTTCTAAGTCTGATATTCTCTCTTCTGCTTCGCCCATTCTGTTTTTAAGGCCCTCTAATGTGTTTGTCATTTGATCTATTGAATTCTTCATTTCATTATGATTTCTCGTCACTATCACCATTTCTTGTTCTACTAGTTGTTTCATTTCATTTTGATTCCTCCTTAATATTTCATTTTCACGAGAGAGATTTTCTATCTTGTCCATTAAGGATTTCTGTAGTTCAAGAATTTGTTTTTGAGAACTTCTTAATGTTCTTATCAATTTTTTGAGATCCGCTTCTTGCATTTCTTCGATCTCATCATCTTCATAATCTTGAATTGGGGTGTCTTTTTCATTTGGGGGCGTCATAGTGTCTTCCTTGTTCTTGTTACCTCGGTTTTTGCGTTTGTTGTTTGGCATGTTGGAGATATTTGGTTTCTTCACTGTGGTGTTTCTTCTTGTTACACTATGGCTCTATATTAAGTGGACTGTCTGCTTTCGGTGGAGCCTTAGATGCTTGAGATGAGTGTGGACTGAGAGCTGTGTTTGGTTCCTCAGGGTTGAGGGTGTGTCAAAGATGACACTCCCAGGTTAGGCATGGTAAATCTCTCTTTCTTTTTTTGATTCAAAAGGGAAGTAATTCCGTACAGCTGAATGTAATTGGAGGTAGTTAGCAGGCAAATGATATACCCACAGGAGCCAGAGATCGGAAGCTCTTTCCCAAGGACCACACAGGGAATCTCTGCTGCCCTCAGTGTGGGCTCCAATTCTCCTGCAGTCTCCCACTGGGTTGCCAAGTTAGATGCTAATCTCCTGTTATTTCACCCCTCCCCACAGAGTCAGGTTTTTCTGCTAGGCTCAGGGCTAGTGCAGACCTGAGGTTGCCCTGCTTATGACGTATGTCCAAAATGGTGCCTGCTCTGTCTTGCTCGCCTTTGAGAGGGGAGCGGAGAGAGAGAAACTTGTGTCCGTGTCGGTCACTTTTTTGTTTTTTTCCTCTCTCTCTTCTAGTTAGCCTGGTGAATTTTTCCCCACAGAGTTTCAAGCCTCGTTCCCTCTAGCCTCCTCTTTCCGCTTGCCCGCTGGTGTCTCAGGCTATTGAAGTTCGGCCCACCTCACGTTCCAGTGCTGGTGTGTTGAGTCTGCCGCTGGTGTCCCGAACTTGGGCTCCCACGCTTTCCACGCAGGTCCACTGTGAATCACTAGTTCCGGAAGAGTTTCCTCTGCTGTTTCATCCCCTACTCTTGCTTGACTCTGCAGTATCTCCACTTATATTAAACTGTCTCTCCCCCAGACTAATAGTGTGCTCCCTGCCTATTCCACCATCGTGCACTTTCAATTCTCCAAAAACATTTTTACTGTGATTTTCTCAGTGCATTGCATACGAATTCCAGACTACTTTGTCCGGATATGAATGGATGAAAACAGAAATATCCGTTTTTTTTTTTTTTTTTTGCTAACTCAATTGAAAATATTGCTACAGCCTCTGTGTTTGTGTATTCCTGATATTATCCACGGACTTTATTTCTTTCAAAGTTTTTTTTCAGGGAACATTGAATTTTGTGCTGCGAAACACTAATTGGTTCCACATGGAGACACCAGCTCTGCACATTCGTATTTTCTAGGCAATCTGCTAGAGGAACTGTGGCAAACAAGCATGATATTTCTGTTTGTATAGATGACAGTTTATGCACTTGCCTAACGAAAAGACTTGGCTTTTCTCCAAAACCATTTTTACTGTGATTTCCTCGGTCCACTGCATAGGAATTCAACACCAGTTTGTCCGGATATTACTGGATGAAACCGGAAATATACAGTTTTGTTATGGCTAACTCAATCTGAAATATTGCTACAGCCTCTGTGTTTGTGTATTCCTGATATTATCCATAGACTTTATTGTTTTGAATGTTTTTTATCAGGGAACATTTAATTTTGTTCTTGGAAACACTAATTGGTTCCACATGGAGACACCAGCTCTACTTATTCATACTTTCTAGGGAGAAAGCTAGAGGAACTGCGGCAAACAAACATGATATATCTGTTTGTATCGACGATATTTTATCTACTTACCTAATGAGAAGACTTTGCTTTTCTCCAAAAGCATTTTTACTGTGAATTTCTCGGTCCATTGCATACGAATTCCACACCACTTTGTCCGGATATGACTGGATGAAACCAGAAATATCTGGTTGTGTTTTGGCTAACTCAATCCCAGATATTGCTACAGACTCTGTGTTTGTGTTTTCTGGATATTATCAATGGACTTTATTGTTTTGAATGTTTTTTACCAGGGAACATTTTATTTTGAGCTTGGAAACACTATTTGGTTCCACAATGAGACACCAGCGCTACATATCCGTGTTTTCTAGGGAGAAAGCTAGAGGAACTTCAGCAAACAAACATGATATTTCTGTTTGTCTATATGACATTTTATTCAATTGCCTAATGCAAAGACTTTGCTTTTCTCCAAAACCATTTTTACTGTGATTTTCTTGGTCCATTGCATATGAATTCCACACCAGTTTGTCTGGATATGACTGGATGAAAACAGAAATATCCGGTTGTGTTTTGGCTAACTCAATCCGAAATATTGTGAAAGCTTCTGTGTTTGTATTTTCCGGATATCATCAATGGACTTTATTGTTTTGATTATTTTTATCAGGAAACATTTCATTTTGTACCGTTGAAACTCTAATTGGTTCATTATGGGGACACCAGGTCTACACATTCATAATTTCTAGGGAGAAAGCTAGAGGAACTGAAGCAAACAAACATGATATTTCTGTTTGTCTAGATGACATTTTATGCACTTGCTTAACGAAAGGCTTTGCTTTTCTCGAAACCCTTTGTACTGTGATTTTCTCGGTCCATTGCATAGGAATTCCACACCACTTTGTCCGGTTATGACTGGATGAAACCAGAAATATCCGGTTGTGTTTGGGCTAACTCAATCCCAGATATTGCTACAGCCTCTGTGTTTCTGTATTCCTGATATTATCCACGGACTTTATTCTTTTGAATGTTTTTTATCAGGGAACATTTAATTTTGTGCTTGGAAACTCTAATTGGTTCCACATGGAGTCACCAGCTCTACACATTCGTATTTTCTATGGAGAAAGCTAGAGGAACTGCGGCAAACAAGCATGATATTTCTGTTTGTATAGATGACATTTTATGCACTTGCCTAACGGAAAGACTGCTTTTCTCCAAAACCATTTTCACTGTGATTTTCTCTCTCCATTTCATGGGAATTCCACACCAGTTTGTCCGGATATGACTGGATGAAACCAGAAATATCCGGTTGTGTTTTTCCTAACTCAATCGCAGATATTGCTACAGCTTCTGTGTTTGTGTTTTCCGGATAATATCGATGGACTTTATTGTTTGGAATGTTTTTATCTGTGAACATTTAATTTTGTACCATTGAAACACTAATTGCTTCATAATGGGAACACCAGCTCTACACATTCTTATTTTCTTGGGTGAAAGCTAGAGGAATTGCGGCAAACTGACATGTTATTTCTGTTTGTATAGATGACATTTTATGCACTTGCCTAACTTAAAAACTTTGCTTTTCTCCAAAACCATTTTTACTGTGATTTTTTTGGTTCATTACATACTAATTCCACACCAGTTTGTCTGCATATGACTGGATAAAACCAGAAATATCAGGTTGTGTTTTGGCTAACCAATCCAAAATATTGTGAAAGCTTCTGTGTTTGTGTTTTCTGTATATTATCGATGGATTTTATTGTGTTGAATTTTTTTATCAGGGAACATTTTATTTTGTACCGTAGAAACACTAATTGGTTAATCTTGGGGACACCAGCTCTACACATTTGTATTTTCTAGGGAGAAAGCCCGAGGAACTGCGGCAAACAAACATGATATTTCTGTTTGTATAGATGACATTTTATGCACTTGCCTAACGAAAAGACTTTGCTTTTCTCCAAAAGCATTTTTACTGTGATTTTCTCGGTCCATTGCATGGGAATGCGAAACCAGTTTGTCTGGATATGACTGGATGAAACCAGAAATATCCGGTTGTGTTTTGGCTAACTCAATCTGTCATATTGCTACAGCCTCTGTGTTTGTGTATTCCTGATATTATCCATGAACTTTATATTTTTCAATGTTTTTTATTAGGCAACATTTAATTTTGTGCTTGGAAACTCTAATTGGTTCCACATGGAGACACCAGCTCTACACATTCATATTTTCTAGGGAGAAAGCTAGAGGAACTGCGGCAAACAAACATGATATTTCTGTTTGTCTAGATCACATTTTATGCACTTGCCTAACGAAACGTCTTTGCTTTTCTCCAAAACCATTTTTACTGTGATTTTCTCGGTCCATTGCATACGAATTCCACACCAGTTTGTCCGGATATGACTGGATGAAACCAGAAATATCCGTTTTTGTTTTGGCTAACTCAATCCCAGATATTGCTACAGCTTCTGTGTTTGTGTATTCCTGATATTATCCATGGAATTTATATTTTTCAATATTTTTTTTCAGGGAAAATTTAATTTTGTACTTGGAAACACTAATTGGTTCCACATGGAGACACCAGCTCTACACATTCATAATTTCTAGGGAGAAAGCTAGAGGAACTGTGGCAAACAAACATGATATTTCTATTTCTCTAGATGACATTTTATGCACTTGCCTAACGAAACGTCTTTGCTTTTCTCCAAAACCATTTTTACTCTGATTTTCTCGGTCCATTGCATGCGAATTCCACACCACTTTGTCCGGATATGACTGGATGAAACCAGAAATATCCAGTTGTGTTTTGGCTAACCCAATTCGAAATATTGCTACAGCCTCTGTGTTTGTGTATTCCTGATATTATCCACGGACTTTATTGTTTTGAATGTTTTTTATCAGGGAACATTTAATTTTGTGCTTGGAAAATCTAATTGGTTCCACAAGGAGACACCAGCTCTACACATTCGTACTTTCTAGGGAGAAAGCTAGAGGAACTGCGGCAAACAAACATGATATTTCTGTTTGTTTCGATGACATTTTATGCACTTGCCTAACGAAAAGACTTTGCTTTTCTCCAAAACCATTTTTACTGTGATTTTCTCGGTCCATTGCATACGAATTCCACACCAGTTTGTCCGGGTATGACTGGATGAAACCATAAATATCCGGTTGTGTTTTGGCTAACTCAATCCCAGATATTGCTACAGCCTCTGTGTTTTAGTTTTCTGGATATTATCGATGGACTTTATTGTTTGAATGTTTTTATCAGGGAACATTTAATTTTGTACCGTTGCAACACTAATTGGTTCATCATGGGGACACCAGCTCTACACATTCGTATTTTCTCTGGAGAAAGCTAGAGGAACTGTAGCAAACAAACATGATATTTCTGTTTGTATAGATGACATTTCTTTTTTTATTTTTTTGCCATGTCAGTCTTACAAGACACGTGATTACTGTCTTCAATAAAACTCAGTAGAACAGAAATACTAGTATTTTCAGACTTTTTAAACAAGTCATAAATATTTATTATATGGAAAAATAAAAATAAATTTTAAGACACCTTTAGAGATTAATTTTTTAAAAACATAAAATCAGTTTCTTTGCAATGAATTAAAGTCATTTAAAAAATTGGTATAGCTACATTTTTCAGAACAATGGATGAAGCAACTACATTAAGAAACGTTCACAAAGATGTAGAATTGGATAATCGAAATATTATATCTGGCAGCTTTTTATAAAATGTTGGAAAGTCAAATTGCTAGATTCTTTAATGCTTAGGTTTTCTCACTTAACACTAACATTTAAAACGTGCTCAATTTTAAAACAAGTATCAGCACAGAGTCACTCACAAATGGTTTTTTTCAGTGGTCTCACAATGATCACATTAGCCACTTAAGTGATGTTTTTTACAACAACAAAAAAATAGTGATTTTCGAAGATGGAATCCATGAAGAGACTAAGAAATCAATCCTTTGAACACACAAAACCCGTGAAAGAATGCCAAAAATAATTACAGAAAGCAATCATTCATATTTTCTCTGGAGAAAGCTGAGGAACTGCAGCAAACAAGCATGATATTTCTGTTTGTATAGATGACTATTTATGCACTTGCCTAACGAAAAGACTTTGCTTTTCTCCAAAACCATTTGTACTGTGATTTTCTTGGTCCATTGCATATGAATTCCACACCAGTTTGTCTGGATATGACTGGATGGAACCAGAAATATCCGGTTGTGTTTTGGCTAACTCAATCCGAAATATTGTGAAAGCCTCTGTGTTTGTATTTTCCAGATATTATCGATGGACTTTATTGTTTTGAATATTTTTTATCGGGGAACATTTTATTTTGTACCGTTGAAACTCTAATTGGTTCATCATGGGGACACCAGCTCTACACATTCGTATT